>NC_140178.1:95219183-95221868 GCF_963971535.1 Notolepis coatsorum | reverse complement strand
TAATCCAAAACGAATCCAACGAACACCACAAGCGAGCAGTCAATGACAGACCGCGGGTCCATGAGCGTTTTTTGTTCACTCTTGTGTTAGTTGTGTGTTGCACTGCAGTAGTGGAGGCTCTACTCTGCTGACATAGTGCTGCACTTCCTGGTTTAATAGCACAGTCTTCAGGTGCTCAGAGTCAGAGATATATATTAGGGAAGTCCCGATCCGATCACGTGATTTTCCGAAGATCGGGATTGACAAAAAAAAAAGTAAAAAAAATTGTTTTTTTTTAAATTTTTTTACTTTATTTTTGTATTCAACAAACATGACCATGTTCACGTCTTAAAGTCATACTGAGGCCTTAGTTTTGGTTTTAAATTTTCCCCTCCCGATAAGATAAACCCAATGGAAAAACATGCACAACAGATCACTAACACTGTGTGTGTTAGTGTGTGTGTCTGTGATGAAGACGGACAGGAGCACTTGGATTGGTCCCCGGGGCGCGGCCCCACGCCACAGCCCCTATCTGCTCCCGGCTGCCCTTGCGGGGAAGGACGACGGGATGGGTCAAACACTGAGACTCGGATTTCATCTGCGACCCAAAAAAATTATTGCATGTGTGTGTTCCTGTGTGTGGCTAGTATTACTACTACTACTATTACTACTATTATTTACTACTACTACTACTACTACTACTACTACTACTACTACTACTACTACTACTACTACTACTATTACTACTATTATTTACTACTACTACTACTACTACTACTATTATTACTACTATTACTACTATTATTTACTACTACTACTACTACTACTACTACTACTACTACTACTACTATTACTACTATTATTTACTACTACTACTACTACTACTACTACTACTACTACTACTACTACTACTACTACTACTACTACTACTACTACTACTATTACTACTACTACTATTATTACTATTATTACTACTACTACTACTACTACTACCACTACTACTACTACTACTATTACTACTTGTACTACTACCACTACCTAGTTACCTAGCAACTGCAACAATGATGTTGTTACCTAGCAATTGCAACAATGATGTTGTTACCTAGCAACTGACGACTCCATTGAAAAACGGTCTACAAATGCTGTGATTCTGTAATATCGCTGTTAACTGATTGGGCTGCTACAGTGGCGTGCTCTGTCCACCAGAGGGAATCTGAGAGTCCCACAACTCTTTACATCTCTTCCCTCCTTCCATCGCTCTCCCTCTCTTCATTTCCACTTGTTTTCCCTCCTCCTACTGGCCTGTGTTCTCTCTCCATCCCTCCTTCCATCTCTCTCCACCCCTCCTTCCATCTCTCTCCCTCTATCTTCATTCCCACTCGTTTTCCCTCCTCCTGCTGGCCTGTGTTCTCTCTCCATCCCTCCTTCCATCTCTCTCCATCACTCCTTCCATCGCTCTCCCTCTATCTTCATTCCCATGTTCCATTTTTCCCTCCCTCAAACCTACTGTCTCCCTCAACCCTACTGTCTCCCTCAACCCTACTGTCTCCCTCAACCCTACTGTCTCCCTCAACCCTACTGTCTCCCTCAAGCCTACTGTCTCCCTCAAGCCTACTGTCTCCCTCAACCCTACTGTCTCCCTCAACCCTACTGTCTCCCTCAAGCCTACTGTCTCCCTCAATCCCACTGTCTCCCTCAACTGTCTCCCTCAAGCCTACTGTCTCCCTCAACCCTACTGTCTCCCTCAACCCTACTGTCTCCCTCAACCCTACTGTCTCCCTCAAGCCTACTGTCTCCCTCAAGCCTACTGTCTCCCTCAAGCCTACTGTCTCCCTCAACCCTACTGTCTCCCTCAAACCTACTGTCTCCCTCAACCCTCAACCCTACTGTCTCCCTCAAGCCTACTGTCTCCCTCAATCCCACTGTCTCCCTCAACTGTCTCCCTCAAGCCTACTGTCTCCCTCAACCCTACTGTCTCCCTCAACCCTACTGTCTCCCTCAACCCTACTGTCTCCCTCAAGCCTACTGTCTCCCTCAAGCCTACTGTCTCCCTCAACCCTACTGTCTCCCTCAAGCCTACTGTCTCCCTCAAGCCTACTGTCTCCCTCAACCCTACTGTCTCCCTCAAGCCTACTGTCTCCCTCAAGCCTACTGTCTCCCTCAAGCCTACTGTCTCCCTCAACCCTACTGTCTCCCTCAACCCTACTGTCTCCCTCAAGCCTACTGTCTCTCCCTGACAGGAGAAGAGGAGGAGGAGAGAGAGGGGGGGGGTGCTGTGGAATCAGGGCTATAGCTAACAGATGGCCGTCGGAACCTGGCTTACACTATAGTGGTAGAACACACACACACACACACACACACACACACACACACACACACACACACACACACACACACACACACACACACAGAGACACACACACACACACACACACACACACACACACACACACACACACACACACACACACACACACACACACACACACACACGCGCACACTGCCACCACCGTCCACCACCTACTGTTGAAAATATCAAGCTTGAAATGATAGCAGTCAGACATGAACATAAACACTCTCACACGCACACGCACACGCACACACACACTTGTATACATTCCTGGATGTAGACTGGGCTGCGCATCTGCCAACATACACACACGCAAGCGTGCACGCACACACACACCACGTTTGGATGGATTCTCT
>NC_140178.1:95201683-95211683 GCF_963971535.1 Notolepis coatsorum | reverse complement strand
ACAAAAAAGATACAGTATACATAATACATAGATATATGAGTACATTTATATACCCATAGTACATAAATAGTGCAATAGCATGTGTGTATATCTGTGTATATACACATATACGTACAGTATATGCAATAATGTACATACACATACATATATAATACATCCATAGATCCATGATTATATATGCACATCGTCTCATAATGGGGCTGCTGTAGTGCATTTGGAGAGGGTGCCATAAATCATTAAACCGTCTAATGAAGGGGTATATGAATGGTTTATATGTGTCTACAAGCGCTCCAGAGAAACACACATTCTGTTTAGTATGCTTTGTTTTCTCGTAAAGCTGCAAAATGTATGTTCTGACCACTAGTGGGCGGCATGGCGCCACTCTAAACAAACACTTCATTTCTTCCACAACGAAAACCTCTTCTTGTTTAGAAAAAGTGATCATTTTAAATACACACATGTAACTAAGAGATTTTCTGAAAATAATAATCATCCTGGTTGTTAAATAAGGTAGGTAAATACACCTACAAACATACTGTTATGACCGCACAATATTGATGTAATTAAGACATTCATGAAATAGGCAGAGCTAAAACGCAGGCTGGAAAAGAAATAGTGGAATAACAACAGCTGGTAGTGCAGGGTTGATCAAGTAAGTCACCATGACTCAACGAGACCTTCTGATGAAGTTTTGAAAATGGGGAAAATACTGTCTGAAAAATAACGATTGCAGCTTTAATTTAAAAATGTTCACCCGAGGCCACTTTGCATCCCTCCCACTTAGTTCAATTAATTTAACCAACCCTCCCTGTCAACACTTAGTTTAATTTATTTGGGGATGCAAATTGGAACCAGTAAAAGCAACCCATTCACAAGTTAGACAATACTTCATTTAAATACAGCAAGACATTAATACATTCTTTAAAGATCATATAATCTAATTCATACTATGAGGCACATTATATCTTTATGTCGTACACCTGGCAGATTTCACATTATTATTATTATTTTACTATAATATATATATATATATATTACTTATTGTTTGGAAGATAGGGGCAACCAATCTGAGCCTGTGGTGAAGTTGGTGATTGTTTACTGGAAATCAGAATCCACTATCATCATAATCTCCTCGGTATGTCATCATATCTTCATGGATATCGTTGCATGGCTAGCGAGACACACAACCCACGAGTAACAACAGCCGGAAATAATCAATCACTGCTTCTGATTAGACCTCCGTTAATTAAAACACAAGCTTGTCACTAAATAACTCCACTCTTGCATGAAGGGAAACACATCTGTTTATACCTCGCAGTAAAAAAGTGCAGCTGTCATCACATCAAGGAAAGGCAGCCCTGTTTATAAAACCTGTTCTTTTTTATATAAAGGCTTTTACTCATCACTCTAAAAATCAGTTCCCCATGATAACAACACAAACACAGCCAGATGCACAGCAAGCACACACACACACACACACACACACACACACACACACACACACACACACACACACACACACACACACACACACACACACACACACACACACACACACACACACACACACACACACACACACACACACACACACACACACACACACACACTTATCCAGGGTAAGTTTGAGGTACAGTAGATAGAAGGTGACACTAACGTGACCCAGACACATCTGGTTGGAAGTAACACAGGAGATAGAACATAAGTGGACATAAGACACACACACACACACACACACACACACACACACACACTCCGTCTGACCATGTGAGAGAGGTGCATGGTGTGTGAAGAGGACCTAGAGGGGGGTCGTCCCAGCGATGGGACAAGAGGAGAGAGAGAGATACAACGAAGGAGAGGGAAGGTAAAAGGATGAAGGACAAACAAGGAGGCCTAGAACTCAAACACAAAGCAACTAAATGTTGCACTTTGCCCTCGTTGTATAGCGGCAGCTACACTGTCCTGTAGGTCGGACTGCACATGTGCACTGTGGAGGGGAGGGGCTTAAAAACAAAAGGCACTCCCACACCTGGATTATGTTAAAGGGACACGGCAACATTATGGGAAATTACCGTCTTCTCCAGAGTCAGACGAGAAGATTGATACCAATTTTCTCTCTGTGCGTTCAGTAGAAAGCTATACGGGTGCAAGCTAGCCCAGCTTAGCACAAATGAATGGAAGCGGATACGGACCACTAGCCTAGCTTAAAACTCAGCGAGAGGTGTTTTTGGTCAAAGCCTAAGCTAGCTGGTCCGTAGCCGTTTCCATTCCTTGCTGTTATTGCAAGCTTTCTACTGAACGCGGAATTGGTATCTCTCTTCTCGTCTGACTCTGGAGAAGACGGTAAGCACATTTACCATAATGTTGCCGTGGCACCATTTTAAGAATTCACATAATATGTTTTGTAACAATATTATGTAATATTATTAAATGATATTATTATAATATGATGTTATTATAATAGCATGTTATTCCTGTGGCCCAGGCTGCCGACCAACATGACGCTGACTTTGTGGAGCCATGACATGTTTGTAGAGGAGCTCGTCACCAAAATGAGGTTAAAGTCTGGTTCAGACCCGTCTGCCATATGAGAATATGAACCTCATTTAGGTGGGAGATTTCATCGTGTCATTATACAAGCACCTTAATAACTGAACCAGAATCGCACACAGATGATGAAAATGACGAAAACGTATACTTTATGAGCAACATATAAAAGACACAAAGAATGATCCGTAACAGAAAACTTTAAAGGATGCTTTCTGAGATGAAACCTATTGATATAGATGCTCAATGGAACGTTAGATAGCCCGTCAGAAATTATAACTCAATTAAAACCAGAGGAAAGCATCCCTTGAAGCTTTATAATAATAATAAAATAAAAAAAAGAATTATAATAATAATAGTAATAATAATAATAATAGCATGAAAAAAGGGGGCGTGTACCTGGGGCGGTGGGTGTGTCTCCCAGTGGGGTTGTCGTGGGCGACCTGTTATAGCCAAAGGAAGTGAAAAGTGGAAGCAGTGGTTGATGGGAATGTGGTGGAGGAGGAGGCGGAGGAGGAGGCAGGATATGGATCTGATGGAACGTGGTGTCGTTGCCGTTGACTACCGGGTTGGCAGGGGCAACCGTCGCCGGGGGAGCCAGCGATATCTTTTGAAACTGTCGGGTGCAAATGACTGTGCTGGCCAAACCTGGAGACAAGCACCGAGACGACACACACACAACCAGAACCAGCCAACGAGCACCGCCCACGAAACAAACGACAAAACAGAGAATACACGTAAGAGAAGGAAAAGGAAAAAGGAAAAAAAAAAGAAAATTAAAAAACGAATGCTCGGAATCACAAATCAAACGACATGATAACGTTGAGAGAGTTTAATAAAAAAACGACATGATAAGGTTGAGAGAGTTTAATAAAAAACAACATGATACGGTTGAGAGTTTAATAAAAACATGATAACGCTGAGAGAGTTTAATAAAAACAACATGATAACGTTGAGAGAGTTTAATCAAAACAACATGATAACATTGAGAGAGTTAAAAACGACAGGGGAGAGAGGAGATGAAGAGAGGACAGAGGAGGTTTACTATGAGACAGATGGATGCACTGGATGTGGAGGAGAAGGGGAGAGGAGATGGAGAGAGGATAGAGGAGGTTTACTATGAGACAGATGGATGCACTGGATGTGGAGGAGAAGGGGAGAGGAGATGGAGAGAGGATAGAGGAGGTTTACTATGAGACAGATGGATGCACTGGATGTGGAGGAGAAGGGGAGAGGAGCTGGAGAGAAGTCGGGGGGCCGATGTTCCGCCCTTAATCTCGGTCGGTTGATAATCACTCAACACTCACTCAATCAAGTTAACCAGAATGTTCTCTCAGAATGCTATAGTTTACAATTCCACCTATTCTACATCATTATTTAGAATGTTCAGTATGAGATTATAATCTCACACGTGAGATTGTACACTTGAAAGGGTTTTAATTATGAGACCGGTGATGTGCTTTAATTCTAATTCTAAAATGCCAAGCTGATTTTGGGAAACAGGATAATGCAAACTGTTCTGCATCACCTGGTCGCCACCAAGCTGTGTTTCGGAAGGTGCTCCACTTGCAAAACTGACAAAACCTGCTCAGCGTCATAAATTATTATGGACCTTTTTCGGGGAAACAGCCTTTCTTGGCCCAGTTATTAATATTAGCAAACACTGCAACAGAAAAATAACTCTAAATAACTAAAAATAACCTGCCCATTTAGAATCTTCATGTCATCACACTCTATAGGATCATCCGTTTCTTTGTGTGGTTTAACCCTTTCACTACCACACTACAGAAGGTTAACCTTTCACTACCTCTACCACACTACAGAAGGTTAACCTACCACGCAACAAAGGGTTAACCGTTTCACTGTCACACTACAGAGGGTAACCCTTCCACTACCACACTACAGAAGGTTAACCTTTCACTACCACTACAGACGGTTAACCTTTCACTACCACACTACAGAAGGTTAACCTTTCACTACCACACGGTTAGCAGTAGTGAAAGGGTTAACCTTCTGTAGTGTGGTAGTGAAAGGATTAATGAAGAAATTGCTACTAGGAAAAATGGTTCAAAGAGGAGAGGAGCAGAAACACATGACAGAAGAGAAGTGAGTGAGTGAGTGAGTGAGTGAGTGAGTGAGTGAGTGAGTGAGTGAGTGAGTGAGTGAGTGAGTGAGTGAGTGAGTGAGTGAGTGAGTGAGTGAGTGAGTGAGTGAGTGAGTGAGTGAGTGAGTGAGTGAGTGAGTGAGTGAAGGATGGCTAGAGGGAGGAGAGTGACTATGAAAAAGAAAGGAAGGATGGAGGGAAAATTGAGACACTAACCAACGGTATCATTCTACACTGCATACAGCTCCCATGTGTGTGTGTGTGTGTGTACATGTGCACATGAGTATGCATTCTTTAATGTGTGTGCAAGTATGCGTTCATGCTTATGTGTGTGTGTGTGTGTGTGTGTGTGTGTGTGTGTGTGTGTGTGTGTGTGTGTGTGTGCATATGCACGTCTGTGTGTATGTGCGTGCATGTGTGCCTATGTGTCTGTGCCTGAATGTCTGTGCCTGAATGTGTGTGTGTGTGTGTGTGTGTGTGTGTGTGTGTGTGTTCGTGTGTGTGTGTGTGTGTGTATGTGTGTGTGTGTGCGTGCGTGTGTGTGCGTGTGCATGTGTGTGTGTGTGTGTGTGTGCGTGTGTGTGTGTGTGTGTGTGTGTGTGTGTGTGTGTGTGTGTGTGTGTGTGTAGGATGTGCTCTTGAACTGTGTGAGCAGAGTGGATTTGCTTCGACCCTTCGTCACTAATTCCTTCAATACCAGCTGTATGGGCCGCTGTGCTTTTGTAGTAAACTGTATCTACAGTCAAGAACCGCAAGAAGACAATCTGACAGATGGACAGAGGGAGGGCAGAGTGAACGGATGGACAGATAGTGTGATGTTGATGGAAGGATGGAAAGAGTAGCTGAGAGATTGATTTTAGTGACATGTGACAATATGACAAGTGTAACTTTGTTAAGTTTGTGCTACAAAGGTTGAATTACAGACCGCACCAGGCAAACAAACAAACGTACTGACAGACACAAGGATGGACATATAGACGGAAAGAAACACAAACAGACAGACCGGCAGACGGAGAAAAAGACAGACAGATGGACACAGACAATGACAAAAGGTTGGACAGACAGAGAGACTGACAGGCACGTGGACAGACACTAATAAACAGAGAATCAGTGGGCTGTGGGGGGGGGGGGGGGGGGGGGGTGGATGACAGGCTCAAGGTGGGGGTGTGTTTGGGAGAGTTGGTTATGATGTGGAAGCGTTATGAACTAATCCAACAGGACGCACAGCTGAAGACCAAAAGGTTAGAGAAGCAGGCTTGTGAGCGAGCGGAAGGTCGCCGGGTTTGATCCCCCGGACCGGCAGGAAGAATCTGGACAGGGAAAGTGAATGAATAACGCACACCTCCCCCTACTGCCCCCAATGAAGTACCATTGAGCAAGGCACTTACCCAGTGGAGCTGCTCAGTGGCCAGTCGTAGCTGTGGTTGCACTGCACGGCTCCCTGGTGTGAGTGTCTGTAACTGTGTGTGTGTGTGGGCGTGCTCAGCAAACCTACCCTGGGTAAATACAGGTAAAAGGCTAAATGCTTTAAAGCTGTTATGCTGGACACCACTGGCTGACTGTATCCTCTTTACCACTGGAGGGGGGAGGTGATGAGACAGAAACAGGCTCAGGACGGTCTCCCGTCCCTGGGTTGAAGTGAGATCGTCTGAGGCGTTGGCACGATAGTGGTCCGTAGGAACCCAGAAACTGACTCCGTGCACTTGGAAGTCGAAGGCTCAAATGGGGAGGTCTTAGTTTCTAAATATCCCCCCTTTCCTTGAGTGTCAGTAGTGAATGCTCACGATAGGTCAGTAGGTGTGTTTACGTGCGCCCTCAGCCCCGCCCTCTGCCCCGCCCTCAGCCCCGCCCCCTGCATCGTGATTCGCCTGATTGTTTTTCAAATGTCATAACATTGAAAGGCTTCCTCCACGCTGCATCTAGACCGCCTGTCATCAGCGTGACGGCTAGCATGACGGTATGGATCAGTGGTGTAGAGGAGTTTACTGTGTGACAGGGACACTGTGCCCCCCCCCCCCCCTATGTGCCGCTACTTCTCTGTTAAAGGGGAACGTCACCCGTTTGAGAATTCACACGTGTTATTCCTGTGCCCCAAGACGGCACACTCAATATTTGTGGTCATGCACCGCTCTCTCCTGAAGCTGGACACCAAAAGGGAGAGGCTCTCAAATTTCAGATTAGATTAGATTAGATTATATTAGATTCAAATGTATTGTCATTATACACAGGAAAAAACAAAAATAAGTTTAGAATCCAACTGTAAATGTAACAGTAAAGTGCAATAGTAATATACAATGTACACATTATTAAACTGGGTATAAAATATATAAATTAGCACTACTGGGTGTAATACTAATTTATATATTTTTTTACCCAGATGTCACCTGGATGTAAAAAAAAAAAAAAAAACAATGAATGGGGCTCTGACTTTATGAAACCATATGGTGTTTATGTGAGCTCTTACACCCAAATGAGGTTTGAATTATAAAATGATACTAACATGCAAAGCTCATTTGGGTGTGTGAATCCACGCAAACATTTTATGGCCTCACAAAGTCATCCCCTGCAGTGGTCCTCGGTCTCACATCCAGGCGACATCACAGGTCGGAGGGTTCTCTCTCTCTGATGTCGAGCTCCGGGAGAGAGTGGCACACATTCACATAACGGCCACAGGAAGAACATTATGTGAATTCATAAAACTCCACGTATCTGCACGTATTGACCACATTCGGGGTGGAAAGGAATCACCAACCTGAGCGTGACATACTGTAAGAGCAAAATGGCCGCTGTGTGAAGATGGTCAATACGGGAGAGACTAGATGCATCTGCTGTGGGGAACATACCCAGAATGCCTTGCGATCCATTTGACTGTGGTTACAGCAAAGCCAAGATACGTAACATGCTAGTCGCTAACGTTAACGCTCGGTTCTGATGCAACTGTTGTATCAAATGGAACATAGAAGAAAATAAAATCAGTGTAGCAGGTTCATTATTTGATTGAAGCCAAGTTATCTACGCAGCCACTAGCATGCTAGTAAAATAGGCCCATTTGACTGCACTTAGCAATCGTTAAGGGGTGTTAGCTGGACAATGCTACTGTGATATTATATGATCACAGCATCAGAACTAGTGTTAGCGACTATTATGCATCTTTGCAGTCATATGGGTCTATTGTGGCTATAGCCCTAGTAACTAGGGGTGTAAAGGTACAACTATAGCCCTAGTAACTAGGGGTGTAAAGGTACATGTATCCGTACCGGACTGTTTCACTACTGGACCTTAGGTTCAGTACGGCTGTGTACCGAACGAATACAACGGTATGTTAACCACTAACGGCTGCACGTGCAGAACTTCTTTTTGCGTGCATACTTCACTTCAAAATTCCAAGTTCACCTGTTCCCAAAGTATAATTTGCGCAAAGGGCCGGGTGTTCGTTCAACACACACAACACTGAGAGATTACCTGTAATTTAGCATAGCCTCATAGTGTGGCAAACAGCCCTGCAAGTACAATTAGTTACTGCACACAACAACATCACCCCTGAGTGGAACATGGAAAGCCAAACTTTCCCCCACTGTACCGAAAACCCGTACCGAACCGTGACTTCAAAACCGAGGTACGTACCGAACCGTGGTTTTTGTGTACCGTTACACCCCTACTAGTAACGTTACGATCACAAAGCATTAAAAGCTTCCCGACGGGTGCTCGGTCTTAGTCGAAAAACCGCAAAGCATTCTGGGTATGTTCCCCACCACAGCAGGGCATCTAGTCTCGACTACAGGCCTGCCAGGCGACGCTCCGCCAGACGACACATCTCCTCTTCCTCTTGTCACTTTGCCCTTTTTCTGCGTCCTTTCCGGGTCTGTTGTCCTCGAGTCTACGGTGGTTCAGATCCACGTCCAGCCGCAGCTCCTTCAAACCCAGACGCTTGTCTTGGACTCTGGTGTCACTATTGGCGTCTTGGGTTTAGTGTTATACTTCCATTTGAAACCGACGCTCACCGACGTATCTGCTCGCGTGCATGCAGGCGTGCGCATGCACAAAAAGAACACACACACACACACGCACAAATGCACGTGCACACAACTGCACACCCACCCACACACACACACACACACTACAAGCACATAAGCGCAAACACACAAGCACGCGCACACACACATGCGCACACACACACACACACGCACACACACACGCACACACACATGCGCGCACACACACACACACACACACACACGCGCGCGCACACACGCACACACACACACACACACGCACACACACACGCGCACACACACGCGCACACACACACACACACACACACACACACACACACACACACACACACACACACACACACACACACACACACACACACACACACACACACACACACACACACACACACACACACACACCTGTCCTCTTGATGATGACCTCCACCATGGTGGAAGGGAAGTAGCCCACGCGGTCGTTTCCTGTCCGGTTGTCATGGATACAGCCCTTCCAGCGGCCGTCCGGGTGCTGCTCCAGAACCTGGAGGTGAACAAGCAGGTTCCCTCCTTACTGTTAACCCTTTCACTGTTAACCGTCTGTAGTGTGGTAGTGAACGGGTTAACTGTCTGTAGTGTGGTAGTGCACAGGTTAACTGTCTGTAGTGTGGTAGTGCACAGGTTAACCGTCTGTAGTGTGGTAGTGAACGGGTTAACTGTCTGTAGTGTGGTAGTGCACAGGTTAACTGTCTGTAGTGTGGTAGTGCACAGGTTAACTGTCTGTAGTGTGGTAGTGCACAGGTTAACCGTCTGTAGTGTGGTAGTGAACGGGTTAACTGTCTGTAGTGTGGTAGTGCACAGGTTAACCGTCTGTAGTGTGGTAGTGAACGGGTTAACTGTCTGTAGTGTGGTAGTGCACAGGTTAACCGTCTGTAGTGTGGTAGTGAACGGGTTAACTGTCTGTAGTGTGGTAGTGCACAGGTTAACCGTCTGTAGTGTGGTAGTGAATGGGTTAACTGTCTGTAGTGTGGTAGTGAAAGGGTTAACCTGCTGTAGTGTGGTTGTGAAAGGGTTAACCATTTGTCACATGGCAGTGAAATGGTGAACCGGTTACATGCTTCTACTTTAACCCTTTCACTACCACACTACATAATGTTAACCCTTTCACTGCCACACTACAGACGGTTAATGTGAAACTGGTTAACCTTCTGTAGTGTGGTTGTGAAATGGTTAACCCTATGTCGTGTGGCAGTGAAAGGGTTAACATTCTGTATGTTGCAGTGAAGGGGTTAACCCTGTGTTAGTGAAAGGGTTAAACGTTGAGATGATACTATGGTGGCGTAAAATTGCCAGAGCTATT
>NC_140178.1:95191667-95196483 GCF_963971535.1 Notolepis coatsorum | reverse complement strand
TCTGGGTGGGGTTAAGTGGATGATTCACGCTCTACAGTCTCTCAACAGTTGCTGCCGAAGAGCCCTTGAGCAAGGCACTGAACCCCCAAACTGCTCTGGTGGCCAATGTGTAGTAGAAGCCTGTGGTTGTACTGGGCAGCTCCGGGGTGAATGTGTGTAACTGTGTGTAGCAGGGTGTTGCTGACATCTCGGTCGCGCACAACAGGTGATTGTAATCAACGAGCAGGTGATTAAATGACAACCGTGGCCAATGAGCTGTGACATTGCGCCATTTTGTATGAGAATATGAGCCATATATAGATGTACAGACCTGTCTGGGGAGGGTTACTGTATGTGATCCGTCTGAACCCACATGTGTGTGAAATACACTGCAGGTGGAAACAGCAGGTGGAGGCAGGGATCAGACAGTGAGCCAGAGACCACAGATCAAACCCCAGAGTGAGGAGCTGCCAAACTAACAGACAACCATATGGCCACGCACGTAGAGAGAGAGAGAGAGAGAGAGAGAGAGAGAGAGAGAGAGAGAGAGAGAGAGACAGACAGACAGACAGACAGACAGACAGACAGACAGACAGACAGACAGACAGACAGACAGACAGACAGACAGACAGACAGACAGACAGACAGACAGACAGACAGACAGACAGACAGACGACAGACAGACAGACAGACAGACAGACAAGACAGACAGACAGACAGAACAGAGACAGAACAAACCCGGGCTTCTGGTTGGCCGTCGAGCTCAGTCTCGCTCGCCTGTGATTGGGAGCTGAATGTTCTGTAACCATGGAAACGGTCCCTCGGCCACGCTGCCGGTACTGCTGTTGGCAAACTTGTGCTACAGAGCGTGTGCAGGAGGAGCGAGTGAGTGGTGTGTTCACATGCATCTACATCTATATAGGGCCAGAGACGGAGAGTGGGAGCCGTGTGGAGAGATACTGTGTCTGTGTGTGTGTGTGTGTGTGTGTGTGTGTGTGTGTGTGTGTGTGTGTGTGTGGTGTGTGTGTGTGTGTGTGTGTGTGTGTGTGTGTGTGTGTGTGTGTGTGTGTGTGTGTGTGTGTGTGTGTGTGTGTGTGTGCAGCATACTAAAGAGCAGCAGCCTCCCAGTGTGTCATGTGCTAGTTTATTTTCCTCTTTCTCTCTCTCCTTTCTTCCACAACACTCTCTCTCTCTCTTTACCCCCTCTTTCATTAAGCCGTCTCTTCCTTATAATCCTCCCCCATTCCCTCTCTCTCCTCCCCTCCTCTTTACGCCCCCCCCCCCCCCCCCCCCCCCATATTACCACCCTCTTACCCTTCTTTAATTTCTCTCTCTGCTTGTTTCTCTCTCTCTCTCTCTCTCTCTCTCTCTCTCTCTCTCTCTCTCTCTCTCTCTCTCTCTCTCTCTCTCTCTCTCTCTCTCTCTCTCTCTCTCTCTCTCTCTCTCTCTCTCATGTCAGATGACTATTCATTCCACTGTCTATACAGTTAATAGCAGGAGAGGAGAGAGAACAGCTGTTATTTCATCCTATTCTCTCTCTGTTATGTCTCTGTTATGTCTCTGTTATGTCTCTGTTAGCCTCTGTTATGTCTCTCTGTTATGTCTCTGTTATGTCTCTGTTATGTCTCTGTGTTGTCTCTGTTATGTCTCTGTTATGTCTCTGTTATGTCTCTGTTATGTCTCTGTTATGTCTCTGTTATGTCTATGTTATGTCTCTGTTATGTCTCTCTGTTATGTCTCTGTTATGTCTCTGTTATGTCTCTGTGTTGTCTCTGTTATGTCTCTGTTATGTCTCTGTTATGTCTCTGTTATGTCTCTGTTATGTCTCTGTATGTCTCTGTTATGTCTCTATGTTGTCTCTGTTATGTCTCTGTTATGTCTCTGTTATGTCTCTATGTTGTCTCTGTTATGTCTCTGTTATGTCTCTGTTATGTCTCTATGTTGTCTCTGTTATGTCTCTGTTATGTCTCTGTCAGTGATGCCACAGATTACTTGTAAAAGTAATCTGATTACTGATTACTGATTACTCCTTAAAAGTAATCCAAGTTACTTTACTGATTACTTGATTATCAGAGTAACTTAGTTACTTTGAAAGTAACTAGGTTACGAAGTCGTCGTCGTTCCCCCAACAGTTTTTTTAAACGCTTTATTGAAAGTGCATAAATTGTTTTTAACTTGTTTCTCTGCACATAACGTAAATTGTTAAACTAGTGCTTCAGCTTCTGTACCATCAAGTATGGTAAAGCAACAGTCTATGATGCTCACAGCATTAGAGCAGCCAGCCAGTGGTTTTACAAAACCAGTGTATCATATCAACTGTAACTATTAAATTGTTTTTATAAATGTCTCTCTATAAACATACAATCAGTCTCTCTTTAACATGTAAATTAACTGTAAATCTGGCAAATAAGAGCTTTTGCTCTGCCACCATCAAATATACATTAATCAAAAGGGAAAGAAACAATCTCTCTCTTTTGCTGTTTGGCTGGCCTCCGAGTCCTCCTGTACCTAGTCGAAGCGTCGGCTAGTGTTGTGATTCCAGATGCTTTCAATGCAATTGGATGTTCTGTTTTTAGCGGTAGACAGTATTTTGTTTCCTCCGCATATGAATGTTTTTTTCACCCGGCTTAGCTGACACAAACGTGAAGTAGTGACTGGAGGCTATGTTTAGACAAGCGTTTTGGGGTGGAATTCTCCGTGCTGCAGACGAGGCTGTAACGACCGAGCCCTGCTGTCACACGATTGGCGCATATGTCACATGACGTGCTGTGAAGACCCGCCCTACTCTGCCTCTGATTCGCAGACTGTGGATGGGGAATGTGATTGGACCAAAGCAGAGTCACTCACAGACAGAGGGTCCAGTCACGCCGCGGGACACATTGTGTATTTAACCCTTTCACTGCCACACGACGTCACTCCCAAATAAGAAAAACAGCTCAAAATGTATTTTTGACTGTCGAAAACGAAATAAAATACTGCATTCCGCCTGCATTATGAATTTATGATGAGATAGTAACGAAATAGTAACGCACAGCCACTTGGACAAGTAACTGCAATCAGATTACTGGCTTTTAAAGATTAACGAGTTAGATTACTATTTTCGGGGAAAAGTAATCAGATTACAATAACGCGTTACTTAGTAACGCGTTACTGGCATCACTGGTCTCTGTTATGTCTCTGTTATGTCTCTGTTATGTCTCTGTTATGTCTCTGTTATGTCTCTGTTATGCCTCTGTTATGTCTCTGTTATGTCTCTGTTATGTCTCTCTGTTATGTCTCTGTTATGCCTCTGTTATGTCTCTGTTATGCCTCTGTTATGTCTCTGTTATGTCTCTGTTATGTCTCTGTTATGTCTCTCTGTTATGTCTCTGTTATGCCTCTGTTATGTCTCTGTTATGTCTCTGTTATGTCTCTGTTATGTCTCTGTTCTGTCTCTGTTATGTCTCTGTTATGTCTCTGTGTTGCAATGTCTCTATGTTGTCTCTGTTATGTCTCTGTTATGTCTCTCTGTTATGTCTCTGTTATGTCTCTGTTATGTCTCTCTGTTATGTCTCTGTTATGTCTCTGTGATGTTTCTGTGATGTCTCTGTGATGTCTCTGTGATGTATCTATTGTTGTCTCTGTGTTGACTATGTTGTTGTCTTTGCATTGTCTCCTATGTCTGACAGCAGGGGTCCCACTCCTCCGTCCTCGATGCCTCCGACCCGGAAACGTCTGCCGCATGTACAGCTGTTCCCGAGCCGCAGGAACCACACAGAGGCGGCCTGGGGTCTCCCCGCCGGAACAAGTGTTTCTCCAAGATCTCAGACGTAGTCTGTTATTAAAAACGTGTAAACGTTCCTCCCGCAAACAGCGCCTCAAGAGCAGCACGTGAGCGAACGGAGACGTTCCATTTCTTCTAACCAACGCGTCTCGGATCTCGTCCTCGTTTCCCCCCCTGTGAGGTTTTGCGACGAGGAGGAGGACAAGACACGGGGGGAGGGACACGTGAGCAGACCATCAATGGCCCTTTGGAATGGCCCCCAGGAGGGTACAGTACACAGTGGTATGAAGAGGCACTGAAGAGGGAACACTGAGCGGTCCGGTCCCACTGCGTATGAAAAGGCATTGAAGAGCGAACACTACCCCAGGCTGACGCTGACGACGCAGAGCTCTCCTCGCTTTCCCTCTTAGGGTTAACCAGGGATACTGTTACTCAATGCTACGATGTAGACCACAGTGTGTGTGTGTGTCTGTGTGCGTGCGTGTGTGTGTGTGTGTGTGTGTACTGTATGTGGGGGGCAGGGAAACCCTCTCTGCCAAGCACTGTAGTAAAATCTGCTTTGCAATATTTATACCACCTTCCATCTCCTCTCCACTCCTCTCCTCACGACATCCACCTCTCACTTCCCTCTGTACCCCTCCCCCACCCACCCACTCTCCCTCTCTCTTCCTCCGTAGTCCGTACCCCTCTCTCCCTCTCTCATCCTCCCTCCCCCACCCACCCACTCTCTATTCTCTCGTATCCTCTGTACCCCTCTCCCTCTCTCTTCCTCCGTACCCCTCTCTCCCTCTCTCTCTTCCTCCGTACCCCTCTCTCCCGCTCTCTCTTCTTCCATACCCCACTCCCCCTCTCTCTCTCTTCCTCCATACCCCTCTCTCTCCCTCTCTCTCTCTTCCTCCATACCCCTCTCTCCCTCTCTCTCTCTCTTCATCCATACCCCACTCTCCCTCTCTCTCTCTTCCTCCATACCCCTCTCTCCCTCTCTCTCTCTCTATTCATCCATACCCCTCTCTCCCTCTCTCTCCCTCCATACCCCTCTCTCCCTCTCTCTCTCTCTATTCATCCATACCCCTA
>NC_140178.1:95169167-95186667 GCF_963971535.1 Notolepis coatsorum | reverse complement strand
GGCCTGAAAAAGAGGTTGTGTCTCACGTGGGTGGATCCTCCTATAGAGCGCAGAGGCACAGTGCTCACTAATATACAGTAGAGAAAGTCTCTACAGTCCCTACTGCTGCTTCATCACCAGAGAGGGATATGGAAGTCCACACATCATTAGATGAAAACAAATTTTTGAACACAACTATCATTACCGGAGACACCTTGAATGCTTAACAACAAACAGACAAAATAAACAGATATTTCAGTGTTCTGTTTTTATTAATACAATTGATCCTGTATCTTTTGCTATATCTATTTGCTTGTGGGTTGCTTAGAATATGGGAAAAGCAGCTGTGTTTACTACAGTATTTTGTCATTAAAACAAATACCAGACCATGTTGGCTAACCCTGAAGCAGCTGTAGTATTACAACTGTCAAAGACACCAAAACAGCAACAGCCAAGCAATCAAATGGTGACATACTGTAGGGCTGGGCGATATGGCAATTTCTTTTATAAAATTATTATTGTTTTTAAATCATATCGTTCGATATCGATAATTATCAATATTTATTTATTATAATTATGTTTTATTATTATTATTTAAACAATAACGAGGAATACCTCTAAAACGTGATGTAATGTCTGAATGTTACACAATGTCGCCTATTCTCAGTCCTTGCCCCACAATGGTGGAATGAACTACCCACCCCAGTTAGGACAGCCGAAACACGTCCAATCTTTCGCCATCGACTAAAGACGCACTTCTTCAACCATTATCTGAATTAAAAAAAAAAAAAAAAAAAAAAAAATCTAACCCTAACTAACCATACTGTCATGCACTTGTCCTAATAAACTAACCTACACTGTAGCACTCAACACTTTGATGAACATTGTTACTCAGCTGATAGAGTTGTGCTCTTCCTGATGGCTTGTCGTACAGAACTTGTAAGTCGCTTTGGATAAAAGCGTCAGCTAAATGACTAAATGTAAATGTAAATGTACTTCTGTACTCTACATGTGAAAACCATCCTCCCCTCCTCCGTTCCCTCTCCACCACTATCTATATCTCCCAGCGATGTGAGTAGGATCCACGAAATTGCAAGGAGTGTGTCCTGGGGAAATTGAGTGGGTCCCCAATAGAATGTGTGTTGACGCTATATGGTTAGGATATAAGTATAGTAGTAAGTATAAGTCTTTATTTGTCATCAGATTAACACACACACACACACACACACACACATGCGATGGGCGACCCACAGGAACACACACACACACACACACATCACTGACGAAATGTTCTCTGCACTTCTCATTCCGTCGTCCTTCCCCCCAAGGGCAGCCGGGAGCAGACAAGGGCTGCGGCGTGCGCTACGCCCGGGGACCAATCCAAGTGCTCCTGTCCATCTTCGTCAGGGACGTGACAGCGTTAGTGGTCTGTTGTGCATGTTTTTCCATTGGGTTTATCTTATCGGGGGGGAAACCCTTGCGAGCACGGGGAGAACATGCAAACTCCACACAGAAAGGCCCGGGAGATACCCCACCTGGGTAACTGGCAACACGGCAACCTGGTCCCCAAGTGGGACTCAAACCCACAACCTTCTAGGTGTGAGGCGACAGTGTTAACCACTACACCACCGTGCCGCCATATGGTTGGCTTGAGGAGGAATATAGACTCCAATCAAGATGACCGACGTTAATTCTCTCGGGATGAAGAATGGTCGACACTTGATGGATAATCTATTTCAGGTTGGCCGAGCAGTGGTCCGATATTTCCTTCACGTTCCCTGGATCGCACCAGTTGTTATTGATCATGAAGGACACTCCACCACCCCTCAATTTTCCTCCATCCTTTTTTTTTTATCCACTTTTTCTCCCATTTTCTATATTTTCTCCCATCCCAATTTCGTATCATCCAATTCAACCCTCCCCTGTCACGAACGCTGTTTATTGCCTCCCACAAGCCGGCTGCAATGTGGACTAAGTCATACATAGCACAAGTCCCCTCCGGTACTTGAGGTAACAGCAGTCGCATCTTTTCACCTGCGCAGCTCGATCTCTCAGTGGCGAGGAGTAACGCGTGGGAGGCTCACGCTGCCCCCGACACTTCCTGATTCTACTGCGCAGGCGCACCAACCGACCTGTAGGAGTCGCTGTCCACAACGCCCGATCCCCACCCATCAGTTTCCCACACCCTAATACGGCCAATGTGTATTAGTATGAACGACCAGCTAAACTGAAAGCAATGTGGAGCGCTGGGCTCGAACAGGCGAGCCCAGCGTCTCCGCATTCGTGGCGAGCGCCTTGCCCACTACGCCACGTAGCCGCCCAATTTTCCTCCATCCTTACGGTGGACGGAGAAGTTGTCGGCCGGCTGTATGGCATGGTCTGGGACCTCTGGCGTCAGCTAAGTCTCTGTGAAACAGAGGACGTTGCAGTCCCGAATGTCCCTCTGGAATTTGATTCTGGCTCTGAGGTCGTCCAGTTTGTTTTCGATGGACTGGACGTTGGCCAGCAGTATGCTGGGGAGCGGTGGTCGGTGAGCCCGGGACCGGAGTTTGTTCTGAATGCCGGCTCTTTTCCCCCGACGTCTCCTACACCTGGGGGGGTTGTTGTTGTTGCTCTGCCTTAAGATCTCCGCCGGCCATTGTTCGTCTGCGAGCCGGTCGAGAGACCAGTCCAAGCGGTGATTATGTTCTAATCCAATGTCGATAAGTGACTGACGGTCATATACATTAAATGCACCAGCAGTTGGTACACCAAAAACACGTAAAACTATAAAAGTTTACCAAATAAAGCACAATCTCGACAGAGCCCACAGAGAGGCGGCCGGACAGTGCGGCGCCATCTTGTTCCTCACTCCCCTCCCCTCTCCTGGTCCCCTCCCCTCCCCTCCCCTCTCCTGGTCCCCTCCCCTCTCCTGGTCACCTCCCCTCTCCTGGTCCCCTCCCCTCCCCTCTCCTGGTCCCCTCCCCTCTCCTGGTCACCTCCCCTCCCCTCTCCTGGTCACCTCCCCTCTCCTGGTCACCTCCCCTCCCCTCTCCTGGTCCCCTCCCCTCCCCTCTCCTGGTCACCTCCCCTCTCCTGGTCCCATCCCCTCTCCTGGTCACCTCCCCTCTCCTGGTCCCCTCCCTTCTCCTGGTCCCCTCCCCTCTCCTGGTCCCCTCCCCTCTCCTGGTCCCCTCCCCTCTCCTGGTCCCCTCCCCTCCCCTCTCCTGGTCACCTCCCCTCTCCTGGTCACCTCCCCTCTCCTGGTCACCTCCCCTCTCCTGGTCACCTCCCCTCTCCTGGTCCCCTCCCCTCTCCTGGTCACCTCCCCTCTCCTGGTCACCTCCCCTCTCCTGGTCACCTCCCCTCTCCTGGTCACCTCCCCTCTCCTGGTCACCTCCCCTCTCCTGGTCACCTCCCCTCTCCTGGTCCCCTCCCCTCTCCTGGTCCCCTCCCCTCTCCTGGTCACCTCCCCTCCCCTCTCCTGGTCACCTCCCCTCCCCTCTCCTGGTCACCTCCCCTCTCCTGGTCACCTCCCCTCCCCTCTCCTGGTCCCCTCCCCTCTCCTGGTCACCTCCCCTCTCCTGATCCCCTCCCCTCTCCTGGTCACCTCCCCTCTCCTGGTCACCTCCCCTCTCCTGGTCCCCTCCCCTCTCCTGGTCCCCTCCCCTCTCCTGGTCACCTCCCCTCCCCTCTCCTGGTCACCTCCCCTCCCCTCTCCTGGTCACCTCCCCTCTCCTGGTCACCTCCCCTCCCCTCTCCTGGTCCCCTCCCCTCCCCTCTCCTGGTCACCTCCCCTCTCCTGGTCACCTCCCCTCTCCTGGTCACCTCCCCTCTCCTGGTCACCTCCCCTCTCCTGGTCCCCTCCCCTCTCCTGGTCACCTCCCCTCCCCTCTCCTGGTCACCTCCCCTCTCCTGGTCCCCTCCCCTCTCCTGGTCACCTCCCCTCTCCTGGTCACCTCCCCTCCCCTCTCCTGGTCCCCTCCCCTCTCCTGGTCACCTCCCCTCTCCTGGTCACCTCCCCTCTCCTGGTCACCTCCCCTCTCCTGGTCCCCTCCCCTCTCTTGGTCCCCTCCCCTCTCCTGGTCACCTCCCCTCCCCTCTCCTGGTCACCTCCCCTCTCCTGGTCACCTCCCCTCTCCTGGTCCCCTCCCCTCTCCTGGTCACCTCCCCTCCCCTCTCCTGGTCACCTCCCCTCTCCTGGTCACCTCCCCTCTCCTGGTCCCCTCCCCTCTCCTGGTCACCTCCCCTCCCCTCTCCTGGTCACCTCCCCTCCCCTCTCCTGGTCCCCTCCCCTCTCCTGGTCCCCTCCCCTCTCCTGGTCACCTCCCCTCCCCTCTCCTGGTCACCTCACCTCCCCTCTCCTGGTCCCCTCCCCTCTCCTGGTCCCCTCCCCTCTCCTGGTCACCTCCCCTCCCCTCTCCTGGTCACCTCCCCTCCCCTCTCCTGGTCACCTCCCCTTCCCTCTCCTGGTCCCCTCCCCTCTCCTGGTCACCTCCCCTCCCCTCTCCTGGTCACCTCCCCTCCCCTCTCCTGGTCCCCTCCCCTCTCCTGGTCACCTCCCCTCTCCTGGTCACCTCCCCTCTCCTGGTCACCTCCCCTCTCCTGGTCACCTCCCCTCTCCTGGTCCCCTCCCCCTCTCCTGGTCCCCTCCCCTCTCCTGGTCACCTCCCCTCCCCTCTCCTGGTCACCTCCCCTCTCCTGGTCCCCTCCCTTCTCCTGGTCCCCTCCCCTCTCCTGGTCACCTCCCCTCCCCTCTCCTGGTCACCTCCCCTCTCCTGGTCCCCTCCCCTCTCCTGGTCACCTCACCTCCCCTCTCCTGGTCACCTCACCTCCCCTCTCCTGGTCACCTCCCCTCTCCTGGTCACCTCCCCTCCCCTCTCCTGGTCACCTCCCCTCCCCTCTCCTGGTCCCCTCCCCTCTCCTGGTCACCTCCCCTCTCCTGGTCACCTCCCCTCCCCTCTCCTGGTCACCTCCCCTCCCCTCTCCTGGTCACCTCCCCTCTCCTGGTCACCTCCCCTCTCCTGGTCCCCTCCCCTCTCCTGGTCACCTCCCCTCTCCTGGTCACCTCCCCTCCCCTCTTCTGGTCACCTCCCCTCCCCTCTCCTGGTCACCTCCCCTCCCCTCTCCTGGTCACCTCCCCTCTCCTGGTCCCCTCCCCTCTCCTGGTCACCTCCCCTCTCCTGGTCACCTCCCCTCTCCTGGTCACCTCCCCTCCTGTTTCTTTCCATCCTCTCTCCTACCCCTCATTCCTTCAATTATCTTAATAACCTTATCTTAGAAATAAAGACCAGTGATTTCTTCATTCGCTCCTTTAATGACTGTTTGTGTGATTGATAGCACTTAGGAAATGAGCAGTAGTGCCACACACACACACACACACACACACACACACACACACACACACACACACACACACACACACACACACACACACACACACACACACACACACACACACACCAAACAGCAGCTGTGATGTGACCAGTTAAAAAGTGATGATGAGGCTTTCTAACGACGTACTTTCATTTAGAGTGAGTTCATTAAAGTCCACTAACCACAGCAGAGTAGAAGTCAGTAATCTTAAATGAATATGTTTATTTGTTTATTCTGACTCGTTAGGTTATTATGTCCTCCCAAAACACGAGTCATCCTTCTCATGACCTCGTGATCATATCACGTCATGTTGTCATTTATACAGCATCTACTTTGATGTTTTGGGACAGATAGGTCCTGTTTAGGGTCAGGTTAAAGGGGCAGTTCACCCAAAAATTAAAATAAAAACATATTTCCCCCTTACACAGAGTGCTCTCTATCCATCCAGATAGTTTCACTGTGATTAACTTTGTTTAGGAGATATCTGCTGTAGAGATATCTGACATAGAGATATCTGCTGTAGAGATATCTGCCATAGAGATATCTGCCATGGAGATGTCTGCTGTCACAATGCAATGGAGCGGAATTATCAAGTTTCAAGTTCAAGTTTCTTTATTAGTTGTCGTACAAAAATACAGAATACTTTTATATGAAATGCTTTTTTCTGTTTTGCTCCTGAGAGTGTGCTAGATAAAAATAGATAAAGTATAAAATAGAAAGTCAAAAGTACGTAAACAAAGTGTAAACAAAAGTGTTCATCAATATACATATACAATATACAATACAGAGTAGAAAACATTTGTAACTGAGTTACAATACAATACAGTATAGAGTACAATGCAGAAATGGGATGAGGTACAGCTTAGAGTAAGGTGCAATGAGGTATGGATTGTAGTGCAAATCTCTTTACCAATAAATATAAAGTGTGTTAAAGGTGACATGCATTATAAATGTCATCTTTCAGTCTCTAGCATTGTATTATAGTAATAGGAGTTAGTATCAATGTGTTTTAGTGTCTAAATACCATATTGGCGGATTGCTCTGATTCAGCTCAGATAATTTCCTTCTCCAGTAAATTAGGCCATCCTGATTTGAAGGCCTGAGTGACGTTACTCAGGCTCTGGGTAGCAGACAGTGATGTGATTGGCTCTGTGGTTGTAGCTAATGCCCGCCTACAATCTACCTAGACTGACTACACAGCAGTGGAAACCACTTCCTCATACTGCGGCAGAGAAACCCACCTCTCTGCATGCACTCTGGAGGGAGAGAGAGAGAGAGAGATAGAGAGCATTCGGGAGCACTTGGGGGGGGGGGGGGGGGACCTGCCACGCGGCACACGGGAGAGTGAAAGAAAGAAAAAAAGGAAGAGAGAGGGAGGAAGGGAGGGCCCCTTTGAGTACTTGATTAGAAATATAAAACTATGCATTTAAAAAAAAAAACGTACAGATGTCTTCAATAGACTCACAGGAATTGTGTAAAGTTGCCCAAATAGTGCTAGGAATAGCAACGCATGTCCCCTTTAAAGTGAGTAAAGTGGGTGCTACAGTGAGTTGTTTATTTAAAGTGAGTGTGTACGTGTCGATGTGTGTGCTGTGAGTGTATTTGATGGTTTGTTACATAGTGTTATTGTTGTTGAGCATCCTGATGGCCTGGGCCCAGGAGTTCAAAACTTTTAATCCCTATCTGATCGGATCAGATTTGGATTCATTCATTTCAACTCATTATGAATTGAAAATGGGGGACCCTGATGTAAACAAGACGAAAGTCTTTCTCTGGTCTGCATCCCCTTAACAATTGTGTGTATTGAGCTGTACTGTACTGTACCCATTCTGCAATCTGTTAATACAAATTGTCAATCAATCAATCAATCAATCAATAGGGATTACAAGTTTTGAACTCCTGGGCCCTGGGGATAGAAGCTCCTTCTGAGTCTCTCTGTACTGGCCATGAGACTCCGGTATCTCTTGCCTGACCGCAGCAGTTGAAAGAGGCAGTTGTTTGGGTGACTAGAGAGTCTTTGATTATTATCTTAGCCTTACCCCTGCAACGCATGTTGTAAATGTCTTGGAGAGTGGGAAGCCCACCTCCAATTGTGCGTCCGGCTGAGCGGGCCACTCTCTGTAGTCTGCTGCGGTCTTGTGCAGTGCTATTCCCAAACCAGGAGGTGATGTTACCAGTCAAGATGCTCTCTATTGTGCATGAGTACAAGTTCTTAAGGATCTTCTGACTCACTTTGAACTTCCTTAGGCGCCTAAGGAAGTAGAGGAGTTGCCGTGCCTTCTTGACTACACTGTCAATGTGTGTGGTCCATGTCAAGTCCTCGGATATGTGAACTCCGAGGTACTTAAAACTGTTCACTCTCTCGACCGGTGCGCCGTCGATGCTCAAAGCACCAAAAAAGCAATGTCTCTTTCCAGAAATCATGACCTTGTTATTCAAGATAATCCACAGACCTTGTTGTGAGCAGTTGTCTACCGAGGTACACGCCCATTCATTAAATTATTCTATCAGAAAATAGTACTGGAGCGATGGCAGACATCTCCACAGCAGATATTTCCAAGACTAGGCAAATCACACCAAAACTATCTGGGTGGAAAGATAGCACTTTGGATGGGGGGGAACATAATTTTTAATTTCTCTTATTTCTCGGGATTATATACCACAAAACTAAACGTCATTGGCATCGTTTAAATCGCAGTTAGTTTGTCTCCCTTCTGTGAACATTTAGCAACAATCTGCTGTGCAAACGGATTCAAATGGCGGACATGTCGCAAAAATAAAAAGCTAACTGTATTTACAGTAGATTTCATTCTCGGTTCTTCATGCACGCCTGGTGATACTAAATCCAGATTGAACTCTGCCATTGGAAAGGGGAGATTTGGCCCGATCCATAGATATTAGCTATAATAAGGTAATTTATAGGCCTGATATTCTATATTCTATAATCATATTTCCAATCGCATGTGTCCGGGTGGGAGAATTTAGTACTGTATCTACAAAACCTTCTGTTTAATCATCTTCCCTTTATTAATTTGCTTAGATTCTTTGTACACGTGATCTCAATAAGGTGCTGAATGAGCACAGTGGCAATATTCCATGTCTGGTAAATTTTAACATGGTGTTATTCACTGTCAAAGATGAAAAAAGAAAGAAAAAAAAATTGATATTCTCGTTTGGTTTATTACAATATACTCAAGCCTAGTAACAGACACAATATTGCTGACACTGGGAATACATTCCCTGAGATCCATAGATGTCCCTAGATACCATGAACATGCAAACTGACCTTGTAGAAGTGGAGCAATCTTTTAGGCGGATTTTCTGAAAATAGGGCTAGGGCTCAAGAGGTTAACAATAATTAAACACTTACAAGTCGTATAACATTTTGCAAATAAGGAAACAGATAGAGAACATTTCAAAGCACTAGAAATTGTGAATCGCGCAATGTTTTCGGCAATTCTGAAGAATCCTCCCTGCCGAGATGAGGCGGCCTAGACCGTGCCGCGTAATTTTTGTAAACCCGCCGATGGGTTTGGGGACCTCAGAGGGTTTTATTAAGCGTAGAAGAGTTTAAATGTACTTAAGTACAACCAGTTGGTTAAATGCCTATTTTGAAGTAAATGTCTAGGATTTGAACTTTGAAAAACACATGTTATATTTAATATATTTCACGTGTTATTTTTATTGTACATTTTAAAATGAACACGTCATTGGCTGAACGTATTCTGAGGTCGTCCAAATGTCACGCATTGATCTTTTGAAATCTTTTGTAATTTGACACTCGGTCCGACATAAGTATCTCCGGGTAAATAATGATGACAAGAGAACAGCCTGGAGAGAGAGAACAGTGGTGACAGTCCACTAACCACGGCAATTAATTCTGATTGATGATGTTTATTCCGAGTCATTAGACATAACGCCCAAGCAATGAGTCATCGCCATTGCGACTGAACATTATGACATCATCTTGACGTCAGCCGAGAGGGTTTTTTGGATTGGCAGAGACGCAGGTTGACAACAGGGACAGACTTTGTTGACTGAGAGATGAGATGTGGGCGTCGTCAACACTTCTGCCATGTCTGCTAACTGCTTTTGAGGTGAGGCCCATTTAGACTCAACTCGTTCAATTACATTCTCATTCTTACTGAATGTACTATTGTGTCGATGAATGTATTGATCGTTGACATGGTATTCAATGCCAACATCCAGTTTTAAATGCTTTTTTATAAAAACCTTTTAGAAACTTTCAGAAAACCTGCAGTATCAATCACATTGCTCTCATTTACCCACCATGTTGTCAATGTCCATCAGGACAGCCATAGCCATTTGTATGCGATTTAGTCTACACGGTCCTCATATGAAAGGAAGGTTAACCTTTCACTACCACACACTGTACTTTCACTGTAGTATGCTAGTGAAAGGGTTAACATTCCTTCTATACAGTGTGGTAGTGAAAGGGTTCAGAGAGAGAGATGACACTTCCTCTCTCCACTGTCCAGTTCAGCACCACGGACAGCAGAGATGAAGAGATGAAACAGTACAGAACACTCTCTGTGGAACACTGGAGGTGAAGAGATGAAACAGTACAGAACACTCTCTCTGTGGAACACTGGAGGTGAAGAGATGAAACAGTACAGAACACTCTCTCTGTGGAACACTGGAGGTGAAGAGATGAAACAGTACAGAACACTCTCTCTCTGTGTGGAACACTGGAGGTGAAGAGATGAAACAGTACAGAACACTCTCTCTCTACTGGAACACTGGAGGTGAAGAGATGAAACAGTACAGAACACTCTCTCTGTGGAACACTGGAGGTGAAGAGATGAAACAGTACAGAACACTCTCTGTGGAACACTGGAGGTGAAGAGATGAAACAGAACAGAACACTCTCTCTGTGGAACACTGGAGATGAAGAGATGAAACAGTACAGAACACTCTCTCTGTTACAAAGGGTCAGATTAAACCGAATATATATATTTATTGCTTGAGATCCCTTGTATAACATTTGTATATCGTTTGATATCCCTTGTATATTATTTGTATATATACACGGAATATCCCTTTACCTGGGTACAAACCAGACCATAATATTCGCTCTCCTATTGGACAGCGACCCCTAGGCGCCAATGACCATACCCCCAACGGCAAGTTCAAAGGCAACTCCAGGCATGTCTCAACATGCCCAGGGTTTGCGCAGTAATACGAGACAGAACTGAGGTTGGCACTAGATAATTCACCTTACGTATAAATACGGCGCAGGTGTACACAGCAGCGCTTGTCTTCTAAACCTTGATGCCTTCACCACGAGACAACGTGCAGTGAAGTGAGCAACTTTGCCTCTGAATAGAGCCTTGAGAACCGTGTGCGAATAGATTGCTAAAGTGTCAGAGTTTAACGCAGTAACGTTGAGTTCGACTTATTCTAATGTGAAGTAATAGTCTATCATTTATAGTGTATCGTGCGGCTACCGTTCTTCAGTGACCAGCATTACCACCGGTTCGTCGTGTATATAGCTAGTGCACTTATCCAGGCTGGGCGGCCTAAACTCGTGCCCCCACCCGAGGAGTCCTAGACGAGAACCGTTGGATATGTACACCGGAGAACCTACACCGGCGACTGCAGAACCTTTTCTGGTTGGATTATATTGCTTTGGTACCGTGACTGCTGGAGCAGAGAACCGTCGACCCCACTATCGTTTGGGATCTACCCCCCGTGAGGATCATCACTCGAGCCCGCCTCTAGGAAGAGGCTGGCTAGCTGTCTTCCATGCTGTCGAGCATACTGGATTATAGCTGTTGCTTTGTCTACTGATCAAGGGAGTACTGCACTGGCTCCTGTATCTGGAACCTCGTTATTCCTCGTTGACCCAGACTTTGTACCCGAACATTCCTCTACCCTGCCGGCCTTACACCCGGAGGGAACCCTACAGTGTCTCCAGCTGGTACTAGTGTGCCCTATGTAATTGCTATACCACAGGTGTCGTCAGTTTAGACCCATCTTAGTATTCATACTATTCTCATTGACTTACGCTCTTGACTTACTTTACGTGTGTTCTTCGCCATACAAGCGCAAGCATAATTCTCAATCTGTAACCTAACGTTGCTTTGATAATAATAAATACCCTCTAAATAGTACTTTATGTGTCATTGCCGTATTCTTGTGTGGGTGTTCACCATATATATATTCATGTACTGTATGGCCAGTAATTAAAGTACATAACTAGTAGTGGTTTAATATACCATACTCTTCAATACAGTCAGGGAATTGTACCCCTCAGTTACAATTGGTCCTTCGAGCCGGATGGTATCAGTGTAATATTTAATATAATATTGATATTAACCATGGCCAGCGGTGAACACTCCCCAAGCGGCTCTCCCAAGCTAGAACACCCGCAGCGCAAACGTCAGCCACCTCCCTATCTGGAGGAATACGCTGTCAGTCTAATACCTAGCTTTAAACAGACGTTAAAAGCGGATAGTCAAAGCATGTCAAATCTTACCGACCAGGCGACCCTGCCAGTAGAGACCCCAGTGGGTTCTAACGAAACTGACCAAGCTCACGGGGGGGACCAGGGGGGACATGACATGACTATACCCCCAGACAACGTCAACGGGATGGTCCCCGGAGAGCTCCAGGATAAAGAAAGCGCTCCAGGGACAGAACCCGACACACCACCAGAAGAGAAGCGCGCCCAGGAGATGGACCTCGGGGCGCGCCCAGAGAACAGATCTCCAACGAGCACTGTCAGAAGCCGATCACCTCCGTCAGTGTCATCCCCCAGCGAAGCGGACCAGATGCTGGCGCAGGCATTCATCGCCACCCTGGCAGCCTCCACTGAACGCGATCGACTTCAAGCACAGACGCTTAGTGAGCGCGAACATTCTTCCATGGAACAAGAGCGCCTCCGGGCGCAACAATTAAGTGAGCGCGAACACTCTACCATGGAAAGAGAACGCCTTCAGGCTCAACAGACGAGCGAGCGCGAACAATCTGCAGACCAACGAGAGCGCCTTCACGCGCAACTCCAAGCGCAAGCCCTTAGTGAACGCGAGCACTCTGCAACCGAGCGAGAGCGCTTCCAAGCGCAACAAAGGAGTGAAGACGACCGCATAAGACTGGAGACCAGACGCCTCCAGATGGAAGAGAACATTGAAAGAGGCCGCGCCGATGCACAGCGCGCCGCCGCCAATGCACAGCGCGACACCGCCAATGCACAGCGCGACGCCGCCCATGCCCAGCGCGAAGCAGAGCGCGACATCGCCCATGCCCAGCGCGAAGCAGAGCGCGACCGGCTGCAGGCGCAGATAATAGAACAATTGATTGCCAGGGCGACACCCCCTCTCTCCGCACGGAGCTCCAGGACATCATCACGACAAGGGTCTAGGGCACCTTCCCCTACCCGACCAAGTGACCCGGAACCCGGCCAACAGAAGGATCCTATCTACGTCTCCGAACCCCCTCCCCGACCGGTCCATACGAGACCCAGCAACCGGGAAGAACCGGCCTACGCCGCCGAGAGACTGAATAGAAGACTTCAGCACCTAGAAGAGGAAGAGGAAGAGGAGGAAAGTCAAGCCCACCAGCAGCAACGTACTCAGGACCAGGAGGCCCAGTACAGCCCAGACTTCACCCCCGAGTCACTGCGCTACAAACCCCCGACTCAACTCACGGGTGAGTTTGACGCACAGTCAGCACCGAGGAACAGCACCTGGGTACCCGGCCTCTGGTACCCACCAAGTACCAGCCCACGACAACACGTACGGGGAGACTCGCCCAGGAGGCCTCTTCCCCTACGCTCACCAATGTGCCAGCCATCCATGGCATCGTACCTTGGCACACCGACGTTCCCCGACTTTACGCACGAGGACAGAGCACAGTACACGGAATTACGGATGTGCTTAGAGACTATGATGTCCGACGTCCCTGATGAGTCGTACAAATATGCCATCCTCCTCAAGCATCTCAAGGTTCCCAGAGCGCATAATATAGCGCTGGCATATTCCAACTCAAGCACCCCATACTCCGCGGCTCTAGTGGCCCTTGACCAGCGTTATGGACGCATATGGGACTATGTGATACAAGAAATAAGAACTATAGACCGTCTCCCCCCAGCCAAAGACAATAGAGCATTGGATGACCTCTCTATCAAGGTACAATCCCTGGTAGGGATGCTGGGGTCCCAAAAGGAGAAAGGGAGACATGAACTATATGCTAACTCTAATGTAGAACGAATACTAGAGAAGCTCCCTCCAGCCCGCCAAGAGCGCTTTCGGCGGCAGAGAGACCACCGTGATCCCGACGGCCCCGAGCCATCCCTCCTGGACCTGGCCGCCTTCCTCGCGAGGGAAGTCAGCAGCCTCCGACTTGATACGTTCGTGTGGAGTGGACCAAGCCCAAGAGATGGACCTCGGAGATCTAATGATAACCGCCGGTCGGTGACCGTTATGCACCAAGCCGAGTCAGTACCGCAGCACAAGAACCACAACACCCCCTCGACGAAAGAGAAGTGGAAGATTGTATGCCAGTACTGTGAGAAAGAACATTGGCTGTCTCAATGTGATACTTTCAAGAAGATGACCGCTGACGAGGTGAGTCAGTGGATCAAAGCCAACCGCCGCTGCTTCCGCTGCGCGCGCAGCCATATGGCAGCCGAGTGCCGTTTAAAGAAGAAATGCAGCAAGTGCGACGGCGCCCACTTGGATGTCTTACATGACAGCAACAAGAAGAAACTCGTACCCCCAAGCAGCTCGAGAGTGAACGTCATGTATATCGACCCCGCCAGCAGCGGGAGCTCCCGAGTGCTCTTGAAAGTGGTCCGAGTGATATTAAGCTACGAGGACAAGGTCATGGACACTTACGCCGTCCTGGACGATGGGTCAGAAAAGACTCTCCTCCTCGCATCCGCCGCAGCCCGGCTGGGTCTGCGGGGGAGCGAAGAAACAATGACAATCCGTACTATAAGAAGAGACCTGAAGACCATAAAGGGTGAAAATGTCTCCTTCACGATAGCAGCAGTGGCGCAGCCCGAGAAGCAGTATAGGATTACTAACGCCTTCACCAGCCAAGACATAGGCCTGTCACAGTACACCTACCCCATCCCCAAGCTGATGGAAAAATACATGCACCTACGTCAACTACCTATACCGCTCATCGACGGCGCCACCCCGACCCTGCTCATAGGATCCGACCACGCACACCTCATCGTCCCAACGGACCGGGTCCACATCGGGCCCAGAGGCTGTCCAGCAGCAGTCGAGACCCGCCTAGGATGGACACTACAAGGCCCCCTCTCCAGGTCTCCCAACCGACCAGCAGCCACTCGCTGCCTCCACTCAAGAATAAAAGAAGACACCACCCTCTTACAGCACGTTGAGAGGCTATGGACATTAGACGCAATGCCCTTTAAGAATGAAAAGAAACTTGTTCGATCAAAGGAAGACACTTATGCCATAACCCTCCTCGAGCAGAGGACAAAGAGAGTCGAGGTCAATGGAGTGATGAGATACGCAACTCCACTCTTGAGGCGAGAGGGTATGCCCACCTTCCACGCCTCAAAAGAAGCGACGGAGCGATATCTACTGAACACCGAGCGGCGTCTAGCCAAAGACCCCACTCAAGCCACTGTGTACCGCGCTGAGATTGACAAGCTAATCACAGCGGGACACATAAAGAAAATTTACATTCAAGAGGCCGACCAGACGACCGAATCATGGTACGTGCCCCACCACAAGGTCCACCACAACGGCAAGGATCGTATTGTGTTCAACTGCAGCTACCAGATCGGACTACCGAATCTGAATAAAGAACTCTTGCCCGGCCCAACACTCGGCCCCTCTCTACTAGGCGTGTTACTACGTTTCCGCCAAGACAAGGTGGCCATCAGCGGCGACATCAAAGGGATGTTCCTGCAGGTGCGACTAGTAGAAGAGGACAAGCCCCTGCTGCGGTTCTTATGGAGAGAGAGGATCGGGGATGAGCAACCATCCATCTACCAATGGGAGGTCCTCCCTTTCGGAACCACATGCAGCCCATGCTGTGCTACGTTCGCACTGCAAAAACATGTCGCAGAGGACCCAGCAGCTGACGAGGAGGTCAGACAAAGTGTAGAGAGGAGTTTCTACGTGGACAACTGTCTGCAAAGCGTCTCGACGCCAGAAGAAGCCGAAGCCCTCCTACTCAAGCTCTGCGCCTCCCTGATCAAAGGCGGCTTTGATCTCCGGCAGTGGGCCAGCAGCGACCCTCAAGTACTTCGCAGCCTCTCCCCAGAGACAAAGGCAGCAAGCAGCGAGACCTGGATGGCAACCATCCCAGGTGAAGCCCAAGAAATGACATTAGGACTAGTCTGGCGCTTCAAAACAGACTCGCTCCATTACAAATACACACCCCTGACCACGGAGCAGGGAAGGTCGACTTCTCTACCGACCACCAGACGGAGTGTATACAGAACACTCGCCAGACAATATGACCCGCTGGGATGTATTCTACCTTACACCACCAGAGCGAAAATGATTGTATGAGAGCTGTGGGACAAGGAACAGGGCTGGGACGACCCCATACCCGACCACCTCGCTTCCACCTGGAAAGAGTGGGAAAAGGAACTCAACTCGCTCCCAAATGTGAACATACGCCGCAGCTACTTCCCACCCACAGTGCGGTTGGAGACGTGCCAGATGGACCTGCACGTCTTCAGCGACGCCTCAGAAGTAGCCTACGGCTCGGTGGCTTACTTGCGGGCCCGAGAGGAGGGAGGAGAAATACACACAGCCTTCATCCTGGCTCGCTCAAGGATAGCCCCCCGCAAGCAACAATCAATCCCGCGTCTAGAGCTCTGCGCAGCCCTGGTAGGCACGCAACTCGCCACGTTAATCCAGCGTGAACTCACCATCCCGGTGCAAAGAACAATCCTGTGGTCAGACTCCATGACCGTACTCACATGGATCCAGTCCGATTCGTGTAGATACAAGGTCTTCATGGGAGTCAGAATCACAGAGATCCAAGACTTAACAGAATCAGCATGCTGGAGGTACGTGGACACGAAACAGAACCCAGCAGATGTCATCACACGGGGGATGTCCCTAGATGACCTCACACGTCACAATATCTACAGTAACGGTCCTGAGTTCCTCAAGCTCCCGGAAGAAGAGTGGCCTAACCCCACCCCACGGGAGGCTAGTCAAGAGGAGGCAGAGATCAAGAAATCTATGTTCTGTAGGTTGACGCACACACCAGTCCCCACTGACCCTAACATAGACGACTGCCCCACCCTTGAGAGTGCGCAGTTAAAGACATTCCTGTGGCACCACCCTGAGGTTCCCTCCACTACTGACATTAATGCAGCTAACTACGAAGAAGCAGAACTCCTTCTGCTACAGCGAGCCCAAAGAGACTCGTTCCCCGACGAGCTAGACTGTCTGCAGGGATCAAAGCCAGTCCCGTCAGACAGCAGACTGCTCCACTTGGCCCCTGAGCGCGACGCCCATGACCTCATCAGAGTGGGTGGTCGTCTGAGACGGGCCCCGGACTTAACGGATGACATCAAATTCCCTATAGTCCTCAACAGCCGACACAAGGTCACCGAGCTCATCATAAAGAAATACGACGAGGATGTGCACCACGCTGGGGCAGAGAGAGTCTTCGCTGAGATCCGACGTCGCTATTGGATACTGCAAGGAAGAGAAGCAGTACGACGCTTCCAGCGGACCTGTCTAGACTGTCGCAAGTGGCGAGCACAGCCCAGTATACCCAGGATGGCTGACCTGCCTCCCTGTCGCCTCCGACTTGGCGACAAGCCCTTTCACTCCACCGGCATGGACTGCTTCGGTCCGCTTTACGTGAAGAAAGGAAGAGGGACGGAGAAGAGGTGGGGCATTGTATTCAAATGCATGACCACCCGAGCAATACACATAGAACTCCTTCCGACCATGAGTACGGACTCATTCCTTATGGCCTTCCGGAGATTCACAGCGCGAAAAGGAAAACCGTCTATATTATTGTCTGATCACGGGACAAACTTCAAAGGCGGAGAAAGAGAGCTGAGAGAGAGCTTCCAAGCCATGGGCCCAGAACTTAAGACCCACCTCGCTCCCTCTCAGATCGACTTCCAGTTTAACCCCCCGAACGCCCCTCACTTCGGGGGAACCTGGGAACGAGAAGTACGTTCAATAAA
>NC_140178.1:95161667-95164167 GCF_963971535.1 Notolepis coatsorum | reverse complement strand
CCTCTGCATTTGACCCATCCTAACTATTTAGGAGCAGTGTGCAGCCAGTATGTACCTACCAGTATATACAGTAGGAGTGTTTAAAACTAGAAAACAATTTAAAAGCAGAGAACCACAACAACAACAACAACAACAACACAAGATTCACGCATGACATAACGCCAGGCGGCACAGTGACACAGAGAGGCGGGGAGGTCCCACGGAGAGTGTGTTACAGGCCAGCGGGCTGCCGCTTGGCAGGCTGCCACGTTACATAACCACACAGAGCAGGTGAGCCTCACAGCGGGGTCGATGACCTCACTCACCCCAACACACACACACACACGCGTGCGCACACACATATTTGTACTGTATTTATTTACTGTATATTCTATTCCATTTTTATTCTATTTTATTCTATTCTTATTCTTGGGCAATTTGATTGGTTTTGTTATTCTTATTTGTGACCCGCTCTGTCTAAATGTTTAATGTTGAGCGATTTGCAGTGTCAAATTTCCCTCGGGATAATAAAAAGTATTTCTATTCTATTTCTATTCTATTCTATTCACACGCGCGCGCACGCACACGCACACGCACACACACACACACACACACACACACACACACGCACACACGCACACATACACTAATGGAAGAGGGGATGCATGTCTGCGGCAGACGACCGTGGTGCAGGGTTCGAAAACGGGGGCTTGGGGCAAAATGCCCTCGAAAATTTACCAAATGCCCTCGAAAATCAGTTAAGGGGGGGCAAGAAAAGCCCCCGACAGTTTACTAATTATTAGAGCTGGGCCGTTAACGGCGTTAACGTGCTGCGTTAACGCTATACTAGTATCGCGCGATAATATAATTAACGCATTAATCTAAAAAAAAAAAAAAAAAAAAATTAATTTTTTCTTTTTTTTTACCTTTATTTACCCAGGGTAGGTTCGCTGAGCACAGATGCTCTTTTTCAGGAACGCCCTGCTTCACATTCACACAGTTCCATTCACACCTGGGAGCTGCCCAGTACAACCACAGTTGACACCATTGGCCACTGAGCAACTCCACTGGAGCAGTTGATTTGCATTGGCAGGGTTTGGCCCTGTCAGTGGCACCCAACGGGAAAAATATTATAGGCACTATAAGTAGACACCGCTACATAAAACAAGCTGGTCTGCCTGAGTGACTGGTGGAAGAAGGAGAAATAGAGATTGGACTGATTGAGTCAAGCCATGTCACATAGTTCAAGTTTGAAATGCTTCTTTCTGTTTTGCTCCTGAGAGTGTGCTAGATACTGTACTGTACTGGTAATATTATTTTTTACATTTTATTATATTTGTGTTAACTTCTGAATAAAACAACTTATTAAACACAAGTACATCTTATTGAACATTATTTTGATATTTCATTACCAATTATCATAGCAAAACAGCTTTTTCAAACAGTCTGTAATGCATTTTGGAAACGGGAGATGGGCTCATGGTGTAATGGGCCACCTGGCCTGAGAAACATAAGGAGGAAAGAAAAAGTAAGGACTTACTTCTGGTCATTATTTGGGTAGAACACACATATTTTGAATGCCTTTGGCAGTTTTTTTTTTTTTTTTTGAGCCATTTTAATCCTTAATCTAGATTAAATTCAGGATTGCAGATAGATTAATCTAGATTAAAAAAATTAATCTATGCCCACCTCTACTAATTATATATATAATTATATATATGCTCTACAGTGCGAGCATTTCCCTCATATTTGCCCCTAATAATATGTGTGTGTGCGAACCGGAAAAATCATTTACTTGCAGTGTGCGAGACGAGTGAATATTACAAAACAGCTCCGCTGTTAATAGTTCAGAAACTGGACTGAAATTCAGTTTTTGGGTGGAATGCAAAGAGGGGGGAGGTGGGGCCCGCTGCGTGTTACAGGGTGCTTGAGAGGTGCGAACACAGACAGACAGAGAGCTCTAGTGTAACATTAAGTTACACTGCTATCTTAACGTTAGCAATCTAAGCATCTGCATAGCGCGACCTGTGTAACGTTAAGTAACTTGTGTTCGGCGGGGAAAGACCGTTCCATTTGTAACACAACTCCAAAGAATAACATCCAAATCCGATCCCGATGCGCATTTCCTTCATTCCACAGCGCTGAGCGTGCAACGTATTTCATTGATCGATCTGGCCAGAGCCTATACTCACAAACGTTCCAGTGCTGTCTTCGGGATGATTTTAATCCAAACGTCCATTCAAAACTTGTATTATGAAATAATTCTGGGATGTCTGACTATTTCCCTATGCATTGGTGCGAGTTCAGCTGACAGTCCATAGAGTCCATGACATAAGTTCATGAGATGCTCTGTTCTTTTGTTGTGTTTGAGGTGGATGTTGTTGCGTGTGTGGGGTTTTTCATGTATCAATTTGAAACAAGCCTCTTGACTGTTGTAATTAGGGATGTTAAAAATAAAATAGCTAATAATATTATTCAATATTAGACATTCATTGATCCAGAGGCAACCGGCTATTCGTCT
>NC_140178.1:95154167-95156667 GCF_963971535.1 Notolepis coatsorum | reverse complement strand
GGGCTGTACAGTGCGATATATATGCCGCACGTGCTACACTGACGTCAGTCTGTGCGATGAATGGATTGACTTCAGTAGCACTGGTGCGATGGCCCGTGTGGCTAAAAAAAGAAAAAGAAAGGAGTGACGGTATTAAGTTGAATGGGCCACGGCGCCACGCTATCCACTTGGTCGTGGCGAGTTGACAGTGCCACGAGAGCACTGCACAAGACCCGCGGACATAGAATGTTTAATAAAAGTTCCCGCAGTACTGGCCAACCCGCGGACATATATAATGTTTAATAAAAGTTCCAGCAGTACTCGCCAACCCGCGGAAATATAGAATGTTGAATAAAAGTCAGCCGGTACTAGCCATCAGTCAAGGAAGCACTCGCAAACAGATAACGTTAAACACAGCAGAAGATGGAAAACAGACAGACTGACCAACGGGGAACTGCATTCAACCCTAGTACAACCCTCGAATCTAAGGCAAGGACACATTTAAATCACAGAGGTGTATGTTAGTCTATTGGAACTGTATACAGTGGTTAGCTTCTAGTTAGCGTTTTAGCTATAGCTGCTTGCTAGCTAACGTTAGCGGTTAGCCCTGTGTGCTCAAAGCAGCCAGCCCCATGTTAGAGGTGTATCTGTTATGACTATAGTCTATAATGTTTCCAAAAACGCACCGGATTACGACGTAAGGTTAGACATTTTATTTCATGCTCAAAAGCCCCTGGCTTGCACATCGCAGTCACGAAAGGGGCTAGCTGTGCACAACAGCACACCAACCCAACTGACGTTACCACAACACTTGACGGTACTTCACAGCACTGTCGTAAGGCCACCGTGCCGTCTTAAAGGCACAGTGAACACCGTTGTGATGCCACCCAGATGCATACATAACATTGACGCGGCTTGACAACCGAGGTTCAAAGTTAACTTGATTGATTGATTGAAAACTTTATTAACAGATTGCAGAATGGGTACAATACAGTACGGCTCAATACATACAATTGTTACATACAAGGGGATGCAGACCAGAGAAAGACTTTCGTCTTGTTTACATCAGGGTCCTCCATTTTCAATTCATCATAACATATGACATACACGACATACAGAGACAGTACTGCTACATCTATACATTTCACATCTATCTATACACTTCACAACATACTTCGCTTTTTTTGGGCAAATAAAGAATTTGTCTGTGAAAGCATTTCTTGTTAAAAGTTTGGATTTTGTGTGCCCTGTATGCAAGATTCATGTCCCTTGCCAGTCACATACCTATTTACAGTAAGTAATGAACTGCACTACTTGTGGTTGTTTTTAGAGATTTTAGAGACGTTTTATACTCGTGCTACCTCTGTAGCACCAGTGCTATGTGCAAAAAAAGTTAACGTACAGCCCTGTACTATACTGTGAACAGACTATACTATACTGTGAACAGACCTTATACTATACTGTGAACAGACTATACTATACTGTGAACAGACCTTATACTATACTGTGAACAGACTATACTATACTGTGAACAGACTATACTATACTGTGAACAGACTCTACTATACTGTGAACAGACTCTACTATACTGTGAACAGACTCTACTATACTGTGAACAGACTATACTATACTGTGAACAGACTCTACTATACTGTGAACAGACTATACTATACTGTGAACAGACCTTATACTATACTGTGAACAGACTCTACTATACTGTGAACAGACTCTACTATACTGTGAACAGACTATACTATACTGTGAACAGACTCTACTATACTGTGAACAGACTCTACTATACTGTGAACTAGAGCTGCCGCGATAACCGCATTACCGCGGTATCGCTGTTGCATCACGCTCACCGCAGAGTTAGGCTGAATACCGCGTCACCGCTGTTTTTTATCATAATAATAAAGTTGGCTTGCGGCTCTGCAGATATACCCTACTCGGTTCCAAGCGACCCTATTGGTCCAGCCTGGCTCTGCGGCTCTGCAGATACCCCCTACTCGACGCGTCACACTTTGTAGCCTCTGAACGAAAACAGAACGCCGCGCCGCCATCTTTACTGCCTCGCTAAGGATGCATTTCATTCAGGATTTGTTTGCTACAGAACCAAGTGCAATAAACAAAAAAGAATGGATTCACTGTGTATTCTGCCTTATTTATTGATGAAACAAAACCGACATCAACCCAATTTACCACCGAGCGGAGAGTTTAGTGTCACAACAAGATCGCTGATGTGTTAAGTTTGTTGTTGTTATTAGCCTAATGCTACCGTCAGCCGATATGTACACGAGAGGTAACGTTAAACCCGGGTTTGCTTGGTAGAATACACAATGAGAGGTAACGTTAGCTTTGGCAGAATAGACGCAACGAGAGTCTGGTTAATGTTGTTATTGATTGATTGATTGATTGAAACTGTGTTAAACTCTGGCTTGCTGCAAGCCCTCGGACATCTATGCCCACGGAGCTTTCAGTGTACACAAGCGGCGCTGCCTGCGTCCCCACACGGAGACAAACG
>NC_140178.1:95119167-95149167 GCF_963971535.1 Notolepis coatsorum | reverse complement strand
AGTCGTGGCCGGAAAGATGTAGGGGACCCGGACACCGGTCGGGACAGAGCCCTGGGGACTAACAGAGCTCCGGGGACTAACAGAGCTCCGGGGACTAACAGAGCTCTGGCGACTAACAGAGCTCCGGGGACTAACAGAGCTCCGGGGACTAACAGAGCCCTGGGACTAACAGAGCCCTGGGGACTAACAGAGCCCTGGCGACTAACAGAACCCTGGGGACTAACAGAGCCCTGGGGACTAACAGAGCCCTGGGACTAACAGAGCCCTGGGGACTAACAGAGCCCTGGGACTAACAGAGCATGGGACTAACAGAGCCCTGGGGACTAACAGAGCCCTGGGACTAACAGAGCCCTGGGGACTAACAGAGCCCCGGGGACTAACAGAGCCCCGGGGACTAACAGAGCCCCGGGGACTAACAGAGCCCTGGGGACTAACAGAGCCCCGGGGACTAACAGAGCCCTGGGGACTAACTGTGTGGGAGCTCTCTCTGATGGTGTAGTAATATGTTCAGCATTGGGTCGATCCTCTGCCAGGCCTGCAGCTGATACTGTGTCCGCTCGGCGTTGACCGAAGGAAAGGATTCTGCTGCAGCAAGACTGTAAGTTATACTGATTTAATAATGTTGTTGCAACGAATAAGCCCTGCTGTGCTCCTACCTAGCTACACACACACACACACACACACACACACACACACACACACACACACACACACACACACACACACACACACACATACACACACACACACACACACATACACACACACACACACACACACACACACGTACAGTAGGGAGCACAGGGTCGTGTAGTAGTGGTTGCTAAGCAACAAGCATCCTCTAGCTCTCCTACACAGTGGTGAGGTATACTCACCAAGACACTGAGTAACCCACACACACACACACACACACACACACAAATGCAAACACAAACACGTACACACTATGCTCACATGCAAACACCAACACACTCACTGTGCAGTAATGAGAGTGGTAGAGTGTGACATTCCTATTTCCAGATGAACTGTCTTAAACCAACATCTGCTCTCTACAGTTAACAAACACAGCACTCCCAGACTCACTGTTGTGACGGGGCTAAGGAGGAGAAGAACACTACAACACTTGATGTGGATTCCTTCACCTAACGCAGCACAAACATCATGTCACCCTAGCCGTCTTGGTATAGATGGTTTGTTTCTTGTGACTTGCTCAGGACTTGTTTGTTGTGTTAAGGACAGGCACAACCCTATGATTTTAGCATTTATCGAGGGGTTTTATCGACATTAAAGGGGAATGCCACCTGTTTTAGGAGTTCACATAATGCTATGTCTGCGATTCCTTGGGTGATGCTCCGGCTATCAGTTTCCTTGTACAGTTGGTGGTTGTAGATTATGTTTGGCCAAAATATGTGGCATATTTGTTGCATAGTTAAAATGTAGATTAAATGTAGACAGTACAGTATTACTGTGATATATATATACCCCTATACATCTGTTTTTAACAGTACAGCATATACTATATACACTTAGACATAATTATGTTTTAACAGTAGAGCATATACTATATACCCTTAGACATCTGTTTTAACAGTACAGCATACTATATACCCTTAGACATCTGTTTTAACAGTACAGCATACTATATACCCTTAGACATCTGTTTTAACAGTACAGCATATATTATATACCCTTAGACATATGTTTTAACAGTACAGCATATACTATATACCCTTAGACATCTGTTTTAACAGTACAGCATATATTATATACCCTTAGACATATGTTTTAACAGTACAGCATATACTATATACCCTTAGACATCTGTTTTAACAGTGCAGCATATACTATATACCTTATATATATCTTATACTATATAAGAGTAAGGATGGGCACAAGTAATGTTATGCCAGATCGAGTACTGGCATGAATTACCCGAATAGTGCTCAAGTAATTGTTTAGGGAAAGCTATTTTTAGAACGCCTCTTAAAACGCATGGCAGGAGCAATAACGAGACATGGCGCGGTCACACACACAGAGGGGAGGGGCTGTGGGACAGTGGAGGCAGACACTTTCTATCTCAGGAGGCAAACCATTAACTTTGATTTCTGACGTGCTACAAATGGCTTAGTAATTATTAAGCAACAGATGTGGCTTAGTAATTATTTTGTATTATTTATGAAGACTTAATTTCAAACACGAGACTCCTTCTGACCGACAGCCACAAGCTCAGCCACAAAAGGCACAATCTCAGGGAGCCGCGTGCAGAATAAAGGCAGAGCAAAGGGGAATACTATGAAATACAGCGCGATTATATTGGGAGTTTATAGCCTATATAAAGGCTATAAACAGGAGCAATCATCTTGCAAAGCGAGAGGCTCAGGCCGCCAGGGTGAATGGTTCCATCTGAACGTCCGCATGAAAAAGTAATACAGATTTTCCATAACTGTGCAGTGATCCGTGTCGCTTCAAAAACTCACCACTCTTACGACTACTAAGTAGAGTAATTAGGTGATCTATAATTTAGTAGCGTGTCATACTGCAGTACTTTTCATTTATCACGGCATACACTAACATGTTGGTATAGAAAGTAGGTTTTAATGCAATATGCATTAGAGAATGCAGACGCGGGCGCAATATTAGAGTAGGGCTGGGAGGTCTACTGAATATGAAGGTCTACTGAATATGACGGTTACTGAATATGACGGTTACTGAATATGAAGGTCTACTGAATATGAAGGTTACTGAAGGTCTACTGAATATGAAGGTTACTGAATATGAAGGTTACTGAATATGAAGGTTACTGAATATGATAAGGTTACTGAATATGAAGGTTACTGAATATGAAGGTCTACTGAATATGAAGGTTACTGAATATGGAAAAATACTGAATATGACGGTCTACTGAATATGAATTTATACTGAATATGACGGTCTACTGAATATGAATTTATACTGAATATGAAGGTCTACTGAATATGAATTTATACTGAATATGAATTTATACTGAATATGAAGGTTTACTGAATATGAAGGTCTACTGAATATGAATTTATACTGAATATGAAGGTCTACTGAATATGAAGGTCGACTGAGTATGAATTTATACTGAATATGAAGGTCGACTGAGTATGAATTTATACTGAATATGAAGGTCTACTGAATATGAATTTATACTGAATATGAAGGTCTACTGAATATGAATTTATACTGAATATGAAGGTCTACTGAATATGAATTGAGGACAATGCATGTATTGACCAGCCACATTCCAGTACCTGGTCCCTAACCTGACCCGCCAGAAGTTCTGTTACACTGAACCATCTAGGAAGGCGTCCTTTGAAACTGTTTGGAAAAGGCCCAGCACTTAAACAACAGAAGACATGACAGGTGACTGGATCTAAACCAGGAGTTCCTCAAAGGACGCTGATTGGTGCGAACCACTGGAATCTTGTGTGATCTTGTGATCTTGCGAAGCTGGCTGGCGTACCCTCTTGCTTTGATAGCATTACTTGTCTCTGTCATGGTCCCTCTAACTATCTCTCTCTCTTTCTATCTCTATCTATAGCTCTCTCTGGTCTGTCACTCCCAGCTCTGCTATTGGCCCTCTGCTATGAATGACAGTGGGATTACAGAAAGGTGACAGCCAATAAGCCTCTGTCAAACGACATTAGAGAAATGGACGCGGCACTAAATACACATGTGCATGTGCGCGCGTGCGCACACAAACACACAAACAAACACACACACACACACACACTATCGAACTAACTAACTACAACTAACATGCATAAACAAAGAAATGTTTGTGGACAGTAACTGTTACATACAGAAGTGCAGCCGCTCACGCACCACAAACACATGGGCCTACACACACAAACACACACACACACATCGATTTTTCGATACATATCGATTCTGAATATTTAAAACAGTTTCAATACTCATTTCCCGCAATATCGATATTTAATTTTTATTTTTTTTGTTTAAGGAAGTTGCATTGTTTATTTCAATACCTGTAATAGTACAGTAGTCCATACACACACAAATTTTTTTTTGTATCCACTTTTTCTCCCATTTTCTATATTTTCTCCCATCCCAATTTCGTATCATCCAATTCAACCCTCCCCTGTCACGAACGCTGTTTCTTGCCTCCCACAAGCCGGCTGCAATGTGGACTAAGTCATACATAGCACAAGTCCCCTCCGGTACTTGAGGTAACAGCAGTTGCATCTTTTCACCTGCGCAGCTCGATCTCTCAGTGGCGAGGAGTAACGCGTGGGAGGCTCACGCTGCCCCCGACACTTCCTGATTCTACTGCGCAGGCGCACCAACCGACCTGTAGGAGTCGCTGGCCACAACGCCCGATCCCCACCCATCAGTTTCCCACCCCCTAATACGGCCAATGTGTATTAGTATGGACGGCCAGCTAAACTGAAAGCAATGTGGAGCGCTGGGCTCGAACAGGCAAGCCCAGCGTCTCCGTCATTCGTGGCGAGCGCCTTGCCCAATACGCCACGTAACCGCCTCCATACACACACACATATGCATTCAGTTAAGTTAGAATATGACTGTAATACAAACAGTTCAGTTTGTCAGATTACAGTGTTTACATCTGTCTGCTTGAGAAAATACCATGTTCTGCAATAAAACTGATTGAAGTGAGATGAACCGTTATTTTTAAATGTGTGATCTAAAGATAAACAAAGGGTTTTAAAAGTGTTATATTTATCTTCTCTTATAGTACCAGAGAGAAGCTGAGGAGAATCAACCAAAAGCAAAATGTATCAAAAAAAGATTTTTATTTTTTTTTTACATTTTAAGATTGAACCTTTTTCCCTGTGGTTATGCTAATTTTTTTCCGAATATCGATACTTTTCAAGGTATCGTATCGAAGTTCGAAATTCCAGTATTGTGACAACACTAACCTACACACACACACACACACACACACACACACACACACACACACACACACACACACACACACACACACACACACACACACACACACACACACAAACACACACACACACCTACACACACAAACACACACACACACACACACCTACACACACACACACGCACACACACACACACACACACACACACACACACACACACACACACACACACACACACACACACACACACACACACACACACACACACACACACACACACACACACACACACACACACACACACACACACACACACACACACACACACACACACACACACACACACACACACACAGATGAAGCAGCTATTAATGTGTTTGCCAGAGGAAGTCAGAGGTCCTGCCAGCTCACACTGAATTAATTTACTATAAATATTCACATCATACCTTCTCACACTACACACAGACACACACACACACACATTATGCATGTGTGCAGTTGCGTGCAATCACCAGTGTTGGGACTAACGCGTTACAAAGTAACGCGTTACAGAAACGAAGTTACTTTTTGCCGCAACTAGTACTCTAACGCATTACTTTTGAAATTCAGTAACGCTACTTACGTTACTGAATGGTTTGTTAGTTCGTTACTGCGTTCTTTTTATGTAGATTCATAGCGAGCGTCCTTATTTCGCCTGCGTTTGTTTTGTTTACTGTAGACTGAAAGGCGCTATATAAAACGAAGTATTATTATTATTATTATTTCTTTCCGTAGCCTCATTCTGGTTTTCGCACTTCTGATTGGCCACTGACGTTCTGAAAGAAATAGACGCTCTCTACAGTAAACAACAAGAGGACGCTCGCTATGAATCTACATAATAAGAACGCAGTAATAATAACGAACTAACAAACCATTTAGCAACTACTTGGAGAGATAATTAATATACAACATGGAAACGAGATAAAGAACATGTTTGAAGGGCTGCTGGAGTCAACTGGACTAACGTTACATCTCGACCACCGCAGACTGGTGACGGTGAGTGCAATGTGTTCACTGAAACTCAAGATCAACGGATTTTGACTGTACGAAATCTGCCAGGGAATCTCATAATACTAATCAAACAATATAAATATAGTCCTTTCATGCACAATTGATATCCTAACTATTCTAACGTTGCAATGCTTTGATTGATATCTTAAACAACGCTGCAAGATGGTTATGAATGAATTAATGAATGGATGAATGAATGAATGAATGAAAACTTTATTTAACAGATTGCAGAATGGGTACAATACAGTACGGCTCAATACATACAATTGTTAAGGGGATGCAGACCTGAGAAAGACGTTTGTCTTGTTTCCATCAGGGTCCCCCATTTTCAATTCATATAGACATTTATGACATACCCAACATACATGACATTTATGGCATAGGGACATATAGGTATTTAGTACTGATACATTTGTGACATAAGCGGTATTCAAATATACAGTACTGTTACCCCTAGATCCTGACAGAGTATATACATATGATGGGGAGGGGACTGTACATTAGGAGGGGGTGGGTGGGTGGGAGAGAAATATACATACAGCGGGGAGGGAATATATAATGAAACGCTCTAGACCACATTGCTTAGCAGAGTTCGGTGATGTGAATGGAAACTGTCAAGTTGATCAACCGATTTTGAGTATATGGGGCATGGGACTTGAGCATTTATTTTTTTTATTTTTTTTTAAATAACTAAATAGTTACTTTTCACAGTAACTCATTACTTTTGGGTGTAAGTAACTAGTACAGTAACGAAGTTACTTTGAAATTAAGTAACTAGTAAAGTAACTGAGTTACTATTTTTCAGTAACTAGCACAACACTGGCAATCACACATGTGATCTGCTATACATCTGTTTCTGATGCCTCCCAGAGACAAAAACACAGAGAAACAGAGAAGGAGAGATTGAGAGATAGAGAAATAGATAGACTGAGAGAGAGAGAGAGAGAGAGAGAGGGTGACAGAGAGTGAGATAGACAATCAAAGAGGCAGAGAGAAAGAGAATGAGAGAGACAATCAGAGAGGCAGAGAGAAAAACAGAGAGAAACTGAGAAAGATGGAGATAGAGAGTAAGAGAGAAAATAAATATAAACAGACAGAGAGAGAGAGACACAGAGAGAAACAGAAGAAGAAAACAAAGGGTTTCCTAGTCAGAACCAACAGACCAGGCATCTCTCTGATTCTATTACATCATCAATTACCTCTCTGTGTTGTCACTCCATCTATCATTCCCTCTCTCCCTCTCTCTCCCTCATATGTTCCCCCTCTTCCTCCTGCCCCCCTCTTCTTTCCTCCTTCTCTCTATCTCACACATATGTAGAGCCATATGAAATCCGCGATCACGGAATCGCGGACGGAATCGCGGAATTGAGCAATAAAAATGGAATCAACTGTAAAAAGTTTTTTTTTTTTTTTTTAATGTTGTGGGACTTGTACAGCACTTTGTTCAACTTTGTCAGTGCTGTAAAGTTTAAACCTTTTTAAATCTTAGACAAACAAAAAACACTTTGCTTTCATGAAATATTGTAAGCCATCATTTGAGGCTTTATAAAAGCAGCACAATGAACACAAATCTGTCAGTGCCGAGTCCAACCTCATCTTAAATAACAAACAGCATTGCTTGTTGTAGTTAACAAAGAGAGGCAGAGTTGATTTTGCAAAAAAATATATATATATCATTTATATTTTTATATTTTTTAATAATCAAATTTTATTTTCATATTCGAATCCCATGCCCATCGAACGAAGCTTCGAAGCTTCGAAGTATTTAAGACAGCCCTATTAAATGGACTGTTATATCTTATTAAATTGTGGACATTTATTCATTCCCACTTATTAGACACTATTTCTGATGGTAAAATGAGCGTACAAAGCAAAATACAGAATTCTGAAATATTAAAACGGAAAAAACGGAATTTGGGAAAAAATAAAATGGAATTTGGAAAAAAATAAAACGGATTTCATATGGCTCTACATATGTAAGGAATAATGTATAGCTACGAGGTCATTGTCGCAAAATAATTGACCGACACGGTGTTCTAAACGCAGTGAAGGTCAATTATTTTGCAACAATGACCGAGTATAGCTGTACATTATCCTGCTTATTACAGGGCTAACTTACTAACAATATACCTAATTCATTTTACACCATCGACAAGACGAGATCAAATGCAGACACAGTTGTTCTGTGGCTCCTCTGTCATCGCCGGCAGGTGTGGACTTGATTCACCTGATGTAGTGCAGGTGTGCGAGATAAAGCTGGGAACGAGGTTATAGCTTTCGTGACTGCGATCAATGCTTGATTGTGATTGGTCAATATCGCTCTGTTGCCCCTAACAGCGGTCATTATTGCGCCGTTGCCCATAGCAGCGGTCAGTTATCGAGAAATAATTGACCGCTGCTAGGGGTAACGGAGCGCTATTGACCAATCACAATCAAGCATTTTGGCGAATGTTAAAACGCCATGTAATAATGTTTATTATACAACGGCATGCAAATTTCTCGATTCTGATTGGCTGAAACAGTCAAGTTACACGTGGGTATTTGTAATAACCCCACGCTCTGGGTCCCAGGACCCGCCCACAACCGCATTACTATCACTCCGCCGTGCAAGTGAAAGCAAGATGGCGGACACGCCGGACAGTAAACATTACAAAAGGATATGGTGATAGGGTCATAAAGACTAAATGAAAAACGATTCTGTCACGGCGAATGTGTTAGTTTCCTAAACAATGTTGGATGATGTAATTGATGGGTCATGAGTCATTGTGGAACAAAATAAAAATTGCGAATTGATTGATTGATTGATTAATTGCGTGTGTGTGTGTGTGTGGTGTGTGCATGTGCGTGTGCGCGTGTGTGTGTGCGTGCGTGCATGCATGTGTGTGTGGAGTGTGGCAAGGCTGACTAGAACTTGGGGCAGGATGATAAGTAGTGATTAGTTCTAACCCGCTGATCAATATTTGTTCAGCTGTACACACACACACACACACACACACACACACACACACACACACACACACACACACACACACACACACACACACACACACACACACACACACACACACACACACACACACACACACACACACACACACACACACACACACACACACACACACACACACACACACACACACACACACACACACACACACACACATGGAGGCTGTGGCAGGTAAACCAGGAGAGCAGGATTAAACTACACTGACTCTCATGGGTGGATAATACATGACTGGAGAGAGTGGGGGGAGAAGGAGAGAGAGGGGGGAGAGAGAGAGAGGGTGGAGAAGGAGTGAGAGAGAGAGTGAGTGAGAGAGAGAGAAAACGATCGAAAACCCGAGATTTCTCGGGTTCTGGCGCTCAACCGCTGGCGAGATAACCCGAGAAATGTCGGGTGTAACTGAGGGGTACAATTCCCTGACTGTATTGATAAGTATGGTATCATTAAACCACTACCGCTTTATGTACTTTAATTACTGGCCATACAGTACATGATATATAAATATGATGAACACTTCCCACATTGAATCGGTTCCACACAAAGGTATAATCAAGTATTTATTGCAGCAAAAGGTACATAATATACTTCTCTATTATACTTTGGATGCGCTTATAAGGCAAAGGAATATGCGTAGGCAAATCAACAATGAATGTCCATTCTCTGGTTACGCAGGAGGTAATTATACAACCTGAATCTTAGGGAATTATATCTATGGTACACTAGTAATATATAGCGGGAGATACTGGAAGGGTCCCCCCGGTTGTAAGCCAGCAGGGGTAGAGGATCTGTCGGTAGTAGAGAGTCTGGTCAACGATGACTAAGGAGACTCCAAGTACAGGAGACGGTGCAATAGTCTCTTGATCCACAGACGAATACAGCTGTTCTCCGTAGACTGTAGCTCCACAGTGAAGAAAGCTAGCCGGCCTCAGGCTCTCTGAGGCGCCGACTCGACCTGGCTCCTCACAGGGTAAATCCCACACGTGTAGGCGTCGGCGATTCTCCGCTCCATAAATCACAGGACCAAAGCAAATATAATCCAGCCGCAAAGGGCTATGTAGTCGTCGGGTAGATTAATCCAGTGTACATGTCCACACGGTTCTCATCTAGGTCTCCTCGGGTGAAAGCGCCATGAAAGCAGCCCAGCCTGGATAAGCACTCTAGCTGGTACGAGGAAGCGTTGGTGATGCTGGTCACTGTAGAACTTTAGCCGCACGATACACTATACACAAATAGACTATTACTGACTTAATAGAAATATGTCGCACTCGACGGTATAGCGCCAAACTCTGACAATTCAGTTATTAATTCGCACGCGGTCTCAATGCTCTATTTGGGGCCAAAACAGGCCATACTTCACCGCACGTTGTATCGTGGGTGAGGCTTCAACTTATTGGGTAACTCTTAGACTAAGTGCTTCTGTATTCACCTGCGCCATATTTATATGCACGGCGAACAATCTAGTGCCAATCTCATTTCTGTCTCGTATCCCTGGGCAAGGCCGGGCATGTACAGACATGTCTTGTGGCCTTGAACCTGACTCTGGAGGCATGGCTCTGGCGCCTGTGGACCGCTGTCCAATAGGAGAATGAAATATTATGGTCTGCACTAGGCTAAAGGGACATTCCGTGTATATGTACAAGGAATATACAAGGGATATCAAACGATATACAAATACTATGCAATATATATCAATCAATAAATATATATATTCGGTTTAATCTGATCCTTTGTAACAGCCGCCCCCTAATTAGTCCCACCTAATTAGCTAAGCAGAGACAGATTAACCGCACTGTCCACTACTCAATGTCTGTTGTGAGGGGTCGGGCAGTTCACAAAGTCATGGGGTCATGGTCGTCATCGATAGTATCGGGGAGCCTTGGCAGTTCTATTAGCCTCGCCACGGGTCGGTGTAGATCCGTCCTTGGACGAGCACTTCGGCTGCTCGGACCTTTCCGTCGGCACCGGTGATCACTTTGCTTACGCGGCCAGCCGGCCACATAGCTCGGGGTAGTGACTGGTCGATAATCATGACGACTGTTCCTTCTGTCAAATTGTCTCTCTCTTTCACCCATTTCTGGCGGGTCTGTAGAGATAGTGGAGTAGGAAGCTGTTCCAAAACTTGTCAGCCAATACTTGACTGTACCTCCACATTCTTCGGCCGTTCGCTTCTTCAGGCCTGTACATTGTCTGTGGTAGCGCGGGGTCCAGCCGCCCCATCAAGAGAGTGTTGGGGGTGACTGGGTCGACATCTGCTACATCACTTGAGACGTAACCGAGGGGCTTTGAGTTCAATACTCCCTCGATCTCCGTGAGGACTGTCATTAGGACTTCTTCCGCCACGGTCTGGGCCCCAAGCACGGCGTACAGGGCTGTCTTTATTGAACGTACTTCTCGTTCCCAAGTTCCACCGAAGTGAGGTGCGTTCGGGGGATTAAACTGGAAGTCAATCTGGGATGGAGCGAGGTGGGTCTTAAGTTCTGGGCCCATAGCTTGGAAGCTCTCTCTCAGCTCTCTTTCTCCGCCTTTGAAGTTTGTCCCGTGATCAGACAATAATATAGACGGTTTGCCTTTCCGCGATGTGAATCTTCGGAAGGCCATAAGGAATGAGTCTGTGCTCATGGTTGGAAGGAGTTCTATATGCATCGCTCGGGTGGTCATGCATTTGAATACAATACCCCACCGCTTCTCGGTTCCTCTTCCTTTCTTTATATACAGCGGGCCGAAACAGTCCATACCGGTGGAGTGAAAAGGCTTGTCGCCGAGTCGGAGGCGACAGGGAGGTAGGTCAGCCATCCGGGGTATACTGGGCTGCGCTCGCCACTTACGACAGTCTAGACAGGTTCGCTGGAAGCGCCGCACTGCTTCTCTCCCTTGCAGTATCCAATAACGACGTCTGATCTCCGCGAAGACTCTCTCTGCCCCGGCGTGATGCACATCCTCGTCGTATTTCTTTATGATCAGCTCTGTGACCTTGTGTCGGCTGTTTAAGACTATCGGGTACTTGACGTCATCCGGTAAGTCTGGAGCTCTCCGCAGACGACCACCCACTCTGATGAGACCATGGGCGTCGCTCTCGGGGGCTAGGTGGAGCAGTCTGCTGTCTGATGGGACGGGCTTTGCTCCCTGTAGACAGTCTAGCTCATCGGGGAACGAGTCTCTCTGGGCTCGTTGTAGTAGAAGAAGTTCTGCTTCTTCGTAGTCAGCTGCTGTAATGTCAGTAGTGAGCTGAACCTCTGGGTGGTGCCACAGGAATGTCTTTAGCTGCGCACTCTCTAGGGTGAGGCAATCGTCTATGTCGGGGTCTGTGGAGACGAGTGTGTTCAATCCACAGAACATAGATTTCTTGTTTTCGGCCTCCTCTTTACTCGCTTCCCGTGGGGTGGGTGTAGGCCACTCTTCTTCCGGGAGCTTGAGGAGCTCTGGCCCGTCACTGTATAGGTTGTGACGGGTGAGGTCATCCAGGGACATTCCCCGGGTGATGACGTCAGCTGGGTTGTGTTTTGTGTCCACATACCTCCAGCTTGCTGCTTCCGTTAAATCTTGAATCTCTGTGACTCTGACTCCCACGAATACCTTGTATCTGCACGAATCAGACCGGATCCATGTGAGTACTGTCGTGGAGTCTGACCACAAGATTGTTCTTTGCACCGGAATGGTGAGTTCACGTTGGATTAACGTGGCGAGTTGCGCTCCTGCTAGGGCTGCGCAGAGCTCTAGACGCGGGATAGATTGTTGCTTTCGTGGGGCTATTCTTGAGCGAGCCAGGATGAAAGCAGTATGTATTTCTCCTCCCTCCTCTCGGGCTTGCAAGTAGGCCACCGAACCGTAGGCTACTTCGGAGGCGTCGCTGAAGACGTGCAGGTCCATCTGGCACGTCTCCGGCCTCACTGTGGGTGGGAAGTAGCTGCGGCGTATGTTGACACCTGGGAGTGAGCTGAGTTCCGTCTCCCACTCTCTCCATGTGGATGCAAGGTGTTCGGGTATGGGGTCGTCCCAGCCCTGGTCCTTGTCCCATAACGCTCTTACAATCATCTTTGCCCTGGTGGTGTAAGGTAGAATACATCCCAACGGGTCATATTGTCTGGCGAGTGTTCTGTATACACTCCGTCTGGTGGTCGGTAGTGCAGTCGACCTTCCCTGCTCCTTGGTCAGGGGTGTGTGTTTATAATGGAGCGAGTCTGTTTTGAAGCGCCAGACTAGTCCTAATGTCATTTCTTGGGCTTCTCCTGGGATGGTCGCCATCCAGGTCTCGCTACTTGCTGCCTTGTCCTCGAGGGAGAGGCTGCGCAATACTTGCGGGTCGCTGCTGGCCCACTGCCTGAGGTCAAAGCCGCCTTTGATCAGGGAGGCGCGGAGCTTGAGTAGAAGGGCCTCGGCTTCTTCTGGCGTCGAGACGCTTTGCAGACAGTTGTCCACGTAGAAACTATTTCCTACACTTTGTCGGACCTCTTCATCAGCTGCTGGGTCCTCTGCGACGTGTTTTTGCAGTGCAAACGTAGCACAGCATGGGCTGCATGTGGTTCCGAAAGGGAGGACTTCCCATTGATAGATGGCTGGTTGCTCATCCCCGATCCTCTCTCTCCATAGGAACCGCAGCAGGGGCTTGTCCTCCTCCACTAGTCTCACCTGCAGGAACATCCCTTTGATGTCGCCGCTGATGGCCACCTTGTCTTGGCGGAAACGTAGTAACACGCCTAGTAGAGAGGGGCCGAGTGTTGGGCCGGGCAAGAGCTCTTTATTCAGATTTTGTGATCCGATCTGGTAGCTGCAGTTGAACACAATACGATCCTTGCCGTTGTGGTGGACTTTGTGGTGCGGCACGTACCATGATTCGGTCGTCTGATCGGCCTCTTTAATGTCAATTTTCTTTATGTGTCCCGCTGTGATTAGCTTGTTAATCTCAGCGCGGTACACAGTCTCTTGAGCGGGGTCTCTGGCTAGGCGCCGCTCTGTGTTCAATAGATACCGCTCCGTCGCTTCTTTTGGGGCGTGGAAGGTAGGCATACCCTCTCGCCTCAGGAGTGGAGTTGCGTATCTCATCACTCCGTTGACTTTGACTCTCTTTGTCCCTTGCTCGAGGAGGGCTATAGCGTAAATGTCTTCCTTGGAACGAATGTCTTTCTTTTCGTTCTTAAAGGGCATTGTCTCTAGTGTCCATAGCCTCTCGACATGCTGTAGGAGGGTGGTGTCTTCTTCTGTCACTCTGGAGTGGAGGCAGTTAGTGGCTGCTGTTCGGTTAAGAGACTTAGCGAGGGGGCCTTGTAATGTCCATCCTAGGCGGGTCTCGACTGCTGCAGGACAGCCTCTGGGCCCTGTGTGGACCCGGTCTATCGGGACGATGAGGTCTGCATGGTCGGAGCCTATCAGCAGGGTCGGGGTGGCACCGTCTATGAGCGGTATAGGTAGTTGACGCAGGTGCACATATTTATCCATCAGCTTGGCGATGGGGTAGGTGTACTGCGACAGGCCTATTTCTTGGCTGGTGAAAGCATTAGTAATCCTATACCGTCTCTCTGGCTGCCCGCTTGCTGCTATAGTGAAGGAGACATTCTCGCCCTTTATCGTCTTTAGATCTCTTCTTATTGTCCGAATCGTCATCTGGTTTTCGCTCCCCCGCAGCCCCAGCTGGGCCGCAGTGGACGCGAGGAGAAGGGTCTTCTCTGACCCGTCGTCAAGGACGGCGTAAGTGTCCATGACCTTATCTTGGTAACTCAGTGTTACGCGGACCACCTTTAAGAGCACCCGGGCGCCCCCGCTGCTGGCGGGGTCAATGTACATAACACTTGCCTTTGTGCTGCTTGAGGGTGCAGGCTTTCTTCTGTTACTGTCGTGTAGGACATCTAGGTGGGCTCCGTCACACCGACTACACCTCTTCTTTAAGCGGCAATCGGCTGCCATGTGACTGCGCGCACATCGGTAACAGCGTCGGTTGGACTTTATCCATTGACTCACCTCGTCGGCGGTCATCTTCTTGAACATGTCACATTGTGACAACCAGTGTTCCTTTTCGCAGTACGGGCACACCATCTTCCACTTCTCTTTCATCGAGGGGGTACTGTGGTTCTTGCTGCTCGGTACTGATTCTGATTGGTGCATGACGGTCACCAATCTGCGGCCATCGTTTGCTCTCCTAGGTCCCTCTCTGGAGCTTGGGGTGCTCCGCATGAACGTATCCAACCGTAGGCTGTTGACTTCTCTCGCCAGGAAGTCGGCTAGGTCTAGGAGGGATGGCTCGGGACCGTTAGGATCACGGTGGTCTCTTTGCCGCCTGAAGCGCTCTTGTCGGGCGGGCGGAAGCTCTCGACATTAGAGTTCGCGTACAGTTCGTGCATACCCTTTTCTCTTTGCGCCCCCAGCATCCCTACCAGGGATTGTACCTTGATAGACAGGTCATCTAGTGAGTGATTGTCTGTGGCTGGGGGTAGGCGGTCAATATGCCTTATCTCTTGTATTACGTAGTCCCATATGCGTCCATATCTTTGGTCGAGTGCTGCTAGAGCCGCTGTGTATGGGGTAGTAGAGGTGGCATAGGCCAGCGCTATATTGTGCGCTCGGGGCACCTTGAGGTGCTTCAGTAGGATAGCATACTTGTACGGTTCATCAGCTACATCGGACATCATTGTCTCTAAGCACATTCGTAGCTCCGTGTACTGTGCTCTGTTCTCGTGGGTGAAGTCCGGAAACGTCGGTGTGCCAATGTATGATGCCATGGATGGCTGGCACATCGGTGAGCGTTGGAAGAGAGGCCTCCTAGGCGAGTCTCCTCTTACGCCTCTTGGTGGGCTGGTACCTGCTGGGTACCATGGCCCGCGTATCCAGGTGCTGTTCCTCGGGGCTGGTCGTGCGTCAAGCTCACCCGTGAATTGAGTCGGGGGTCTGTAGCGCAGAGCCGCGGGGGTAGAGCCTGGGCTGTACTGGACCTCCTGGTCCTGTGGAGTACTGTGCTGCTGTCGGGCTTGACTCTCCTCCTCTCCCTCTTCTTCTTCCTCTGGCAGGTCCTCTAGATCCTGTAGTCGTCTATTTAGCCTCTCCGCGGTGTAGACCGTTTCTTCCTTGTAGCTGGGTCTCGCGTGGACCGGTCGGGGAAGGAGTTCGGAGGGGGGTATAGGCTTTCTCTGGTGGTCGGGCTCAGGGTCGCTTGATCGGGTAGAGGAGGGTGCCCTTGACCCTTGTCTTGACGAGGCCCTGGAACCCCGTGCGGAGGGAGGGGGTGTTGCCCTGGTGATCAGCTGCTCCATTATCTGCGCTTGTAATCGGTCGCGCTCGGCTTCGCGCTTGGTGAGAGCGAGGTCGCGCTCTGCTTCTCTTTGGGCACCGGCAGCGGCGCGCTGGGCTTCGGCGGCGGCGCGCTGGGCTTCGGCCCGGTCCCTTACCATATTCTCTTCCGTCTGAAGGCGTCTAATCTCTAGACGTATACGATCTTCGTCGCTCCGTTGCTGCGCCTGAAGGCGTTCTCTTTCCATGGAAGAATGTTCGCGCTCACTAAGCGTCTGTGCTTGGAGTCGATCGCGCTCTGTTGAGGCTGCTAGGCTGGCGAGGAATGCCTGTGCCAGCATCTTGTCCGCCTCGCTGGGGGAAGACGCTGGTTGAGGTGATCCGCTCCTGGCAGTACTCGTTGGAGATCTGTTCTCCTGTGGCGAGTCCTGGAGATCCATCTCCGGGGTGCTCTCCTCTTCTTGTAGCGGGTAGAGTTACATCCCTGGAGAGCTGTCTTTATCCTGGAGCTCTCCGGGGACTACTTCTTCGGTCTTGGCGGGGGGTAAAGTCATGTCAGGTCCCTCCTGGTCCCTACCGTGAGCTTGGTCAGTTACGTTAGAACCCACTAGGGCCTCTATTGGCGGGGTAGCCTGGTCGATAGGGTCGGACATAATTTTACTATCTACTTTTTCCGCGTTTACCGTCTGTAGAAAGCTAGGTAGTATATTGGCAACGTAATCCTCTAAGTACTGAGGTGTCTGCCGTCTACGCTGCGGGCGATCTACTTTAGGAGAACCGTTTTGTGGAGTGTTCATCATAGGCCATGTCAATATTAATACCACTATATTAATATTACACTAGTTACCCTCCGGCTCGAAGGACCAATTGTAACTGAGGGGTACAATTCCCTGACTGTATTGATAAGTATGGTATCATTAAACCACTACCGCTTTATGTACTTTAATTACTGGCCATACAGTACATGATATATAAATATGATGAACACTTCCCACATTGAATCGGTTCCACACAAAGGTATAATCAAGTATTTATTGCAGCAAAAGGTACATAATATACTTCTCTATTATACTTTGGATGCGCTTATAAGGCAAAGGAATATGCGTAGGCAAATCAACAATGAATGTCCATTCTCTGGTTACGCAGGAGGTAATTATACAACCTGAATCTTAGGGAATTATATCTATGGTACACTAGTAATATATAGCGGGAGATACTGGAAGGGTCCCCCCGGTTGTAAGCCAGCAGGGGTAGAGGATCTGTCGGTAGTAGAGAGTCTGGTCAACGATGACTAAGGAGACTCCAAGTACAGGAGACGGTGCAATAGTCTCTTGATCCACAGACGAATACAGCTGTTCTCCGTAGACTGTAGCTCCACAGTGAAGAAAGCTAGCCGGCCTCAGGCTCTCTGAGGCGCCGACTCGACCTGGCTCCTCACAGGGTAAATCCCACACGTGTAGGCGTCGGCGATTCTCCGCTCCATAAATCACAGGACCAAAGCAAATATAATCCAGCCGCAAAGGGCTATGTAGTCGTCGGGTAGATTAATCCAGTGTACATGTCCACACGGTTCTCGTCTAGGTCTCCTCGGGTGAAAGCGTCATGAAAGCAGCCCAGCCTGGATAAGCACTCTAGCTGGTACGAGGAAGCGTTGGTGATGCTGGTCACTGTAGAACTTTAGCCGCACGATACACTATACACAAATAGACTATTACTGACTTAATAGAAATATGTCGCACTCGACGGTATAGCGCCAAACTCTGACAATTCAGTTATTAATTCGCACGCGGTCTCAATGCTCTATTTGGGGCCAAAACAGGCCATACTTCACCGCACGTTGTATCGTGGGTGAGGCTTCAACTTATTGGGTAACTCTTAGACTAAGTGCTTCTGTATTCACCTGCGCCATATTTATATGCACGGCGAACAATCTAGTGCCAATCTCATTTCTGTCTCGTATCCCTGGGCAAGGCCGGGCATGTACAGACATGTCTTGTCGGTGGCCTTGAACCTGACTCTGGAGGCATGGCTCTGGCGCCTGTGGACCGCTGTCCAATAGGAGAATGAAATATTATGGTCTGCACTAGGCTAAAGGGACATTCCGTGTATATGTACAAGGAATATACAAGGGATATCAAACGATATACAAATACTATGCAATATATATCAATCAATAAATATATATATTCGGTTTAATCTGATCCTTTGTAACATCGGGTCTGGCGCTGAAAGTGTTAATAAAAAAATAAAAATAATAATTAAAATCCCAAAGCATTCCCCCACATGTATTTCAGCTAATCACAGCGCTTTTCATTACTCACATACCTTGAAAATGGCGACACTGTCTGAAATGACCTAAACGTTGCATCAGGTCTTAAAGCTAACTACACGCAAATGTAGCATCCAGCCTTAAAGGTATAAACACACACACGCAGCATCAGAAATAGCAGCGGCACGGTGGTGTAGTGGTTAACACTGTCGCCTCACAGCAAGAAGGTCCAGGGTTCGATTCCTGCTTGGGGACCAGGTTTCCATGATGCCAGGTACTCAGGTGGGGTATCTCCCAGGCCTTTCTGTGTGGAGTTTGCATGTTCTCCCCGTGCTCGCAAGGGTTTCCCCCCGATAAGATAAACCCAATGGAAAAACATGAACAACAGATCGCTAACGAAGACGGACAGGAGCACTTGAATAGGTCCCCGGGGCGCGGCTCAGGTTGACGCCCTCTCTGCTCCCGGCTGCCCATGGTGGGAAGGACAACGGGATGGGAAAAGTGCAGAGAGACATTTCATCGGCGACTCAGTGCATGTGTGTGTGTGTTCCTGTGGGTCGCCCATCTCGCGTGTGTGTGTTAAACTGCATGACAAATAAAGACTTCTAGTCTAACAATTATAATTATTATAGCATGGGACCCAGATTTTTCTCCAAACTGTTTTGATGATTTTTTTAAGACATGGAAAGCTAAGGGCCTCATACGATTTGATCAAATGTACAATGAAGGAGTGGATTCTTTTGAAAATGTAGCTAATAAATATGCCTGTTCTAGTAAGCACTTCCACCGATGCCTGCAAGTAAGAAGCTACTTGAGAGAAAAAGTCCAAATTAAACCTCTTGAAGATCTCCATCCCCTTCTGAAATACATGATAAAGACTCACCAAAGCCATAACCTCAAAAAAACAACTGGACAAATCTACCGAATACTTCAAGAAAACAAAATTTAAGATTTAAGCTATATTAAAAATAAATGGGAGAAGGAACTGAAAACAAATATACTAGATAATGAGTGGAATCAAAGTTTTAAAGATATCTTCCATTACATAAAATCACCCTTTTAACAGGAGTAGGCTATGCTTGGAAAATAAATATAAGGTACTTTAGAACACCATCGAATATATCCAAATCGCTGGAGGCAATGTGGGGAGAATAATGCTGACTATACACATTACATTTTACATTCTTCACATGTAAAATAAAAATACAAATCTACTGGTCAGATATTTTACACATAATGGAACAGATGTTCGAGACAGTGGAGTATCTAGAACAACAAAATAGTCTGTTAGGAACACCCCCCAAAAACCTACAAAAAGAAGAATTACCGGTATATATATTTTTATTTTGAGAACTGCAGCACTTAAACAAATAAAGAGCTTGGAAAAAACTTGAATCTCCCAAAGTAAACAAGTGGTTAGGAACTGTAGAGGACATATATAGTATGGAAAAGGTAACTTACAAAATCAACAAGAATGAAAATATGCTGGAAAGAAGATGGGGTTTCTTTAAACTATGAAAAGGTATTTGACGACATAGAAAGATCAGGCCTTGAGATGAGGATTTAAGTAATACATGAAACAGTAATAGAAAACTATAGTTGTAGTAGTAGTTGTAGTAGGCAGAGCGTTCTCTTTGATCTGATCGACTACTCAATTGTTGGGGAACACCCTGTAGGCCTACACCTATAATGAAAATTCAAGTCCTTTTTACTTTATTATTATACTTTTTTTTAATTGTCTTCATCTATCTATCTTTTATTTTGATATGTATGTGGGGACGAGTAGGGATGTATATTGGATGTATACTATGGATGGATGGATAGGTATACTAGTCCAGGATCAGTAACATCTATACTGGTACTTACTCTTTTGTTTATGTATGCACTTATGTTTTTGTTTTTGTATATGGGTGATGGGTAAAAAAAAGAAGAAAAAAAAGACTGTCAAGATTTTAAATATACGTATGTATATGTACATTTGAGTGTGTATACGTATGTATGTGTGTAGGTAATAGTATGCATACATGTATGTATGGATATGTGTATGTGTGTACATATACTACACCTAAATGTAGAGTGACTTCATTGACACAATAAAGTATAAAAAAGAAAACAATCCCTAAGTCCATAGTAAGTTGTGTAAACCGTCCTCCAATACACACACACGCACGCACACACACACACACACACACACACACACGCGCACACACACACACACACACACACACACACACACACACACACACACACACACACACACACACACACACACACACACACACACACATACACACACACACACACACACACACACACACACACACACACACACACACACACACACACACACACACACACACACACACCATTCCACCGCCTCAGATTACCATGGGAGGGCATTGGGAGGCAGTTACCATGGATACCATGAAGTGCTCAGTAGAACTCTCAATTCTCTCTGAAACAGAAAAAGGAGCGGCGCTTTTACTATCTACCCAATCAGAACATCTTATCTCTTAACAGACCAGCCAATTGGAAAAAGTCAGAGAACTTTACCACCACCAATCAAAATGAGGGACCCCCCCCCCCCCCCCACCTCCTCTCTATCTGTGAGTAATAGAATGGAATCGTGAAACAGCGATAAGCTGAAATGAATACATACACCCCACGGAAAGGTCAAATATGGTATCTCCTGACCTTGCTGTGTTAGGACTGACCTAAGCATGAGGAGCCGCGGGGGTATTGAGTTTCCCCCAGGCGTCTTAGATATCTTGAGGGGGGAGGGAAGGGTCTGGATGGATGAGACTAGGAGCAAGATGGAGAGAAGGAGGAGAGTGGAAATGAGGAAGGAAGGAAGAGAGAAGGAAAGGAAGGAAGAGAGAAGGAAAGGAAGAAAGAAAGAAAGAAAGAAAGAAAGAAAGAAAGAAAGAAAGAAAGAAAGAAAGAAAGAAAGAAAGAAAGAAAGAAAGAAAGAAAGAAAGAAAGAAAGAAAGAAAGAAGAAAGAAAGAAAGAAAGAAAGAAAGGAGGGAGGGAGGGAGGGAGGGAGGGAGGAAGGAAGGAAGGAAGGAAGGAAGGAAGGAAGGAAGGAAGGAGGAAGGAAGGAAGGAAGGAAGGAAGGAAGGAAGGAAGGAGGAAGGAAGGAAGGAAGGAAGGAAGGAAGGAAGAAGGAAGGAAGGAAGGAAGGAAGGAAGGAAGGAAGGAAGGAAGGAAGGAAGGAAGGAAGGAAGGAAGGAAGGAAGGAAGGAAGGAAGGAAGGAATGATTAGGATGGAGGGAATGAGAAAGAAAGGGGGAGAGGAGATTTGAGAGAGTAATAGAAGAATCAAATCAAATCAAATCAAATTAAATGTATTTGTAAGGCCCGACAACACACGTTAATGTCCCCATGGGCCGGACACTAATCTTCTTTAAACAAGTCAAGAAGAAACATCACAATAAATCAAGAACAAAACAAAAACACCATAAAGCCCAAATTTTTTTAAATAAATGCAACACTCCAGACATACCCCATGCGAAGGTAAGGAAAAACTCACTAAAACCTAGCAATGGGAAAAATGCACCACAGGCAATGTGGAGGAGAGAAACCTTAGAAGGGCCATTCAAGGGGGGATCTCCCTTCTTAGATGTCGGTGATAGTAGTGTTGCAGTAAAACAGGCAAAACAGTTGGTAAGCATGCACTCATAAGTGTAATGAAACACAGATAAGTGCATGTGATAGCAACTGAACATTTTGAAAGATTAAAAATAGAGCTGATGGCGGTGAAGTGATAGAAGAAGGGGTGAATGAGATCAACAGGATGACACCTGTCCCCATCATGTACAGACTGAAGGTCCTGGTCAATAGATGTGATCAGTGGCGATCAGTGACACGGCAGATGGAGAAGCAGACTCAGAGGAACAGTGCAACATCTTGGGAAATAGACATATGTGCCATCGTCCCCAGAGTCAGACGAGAAGATTGGTATAAGCGTCAGTTTTGTTGTTGGAAGTTGTATTTCACTTTTGACAGAGCTATAGGCTATGTGCTCCTACTGCTTCCAGTCCTTGTGCTAAGCTAGGCTAGCTGCTCCCTACTGCTTCCATTAATTCTGCTAAGCTAGGCTAGCTGCTCCCTGCTGCTTCCAGTCCTTCTGCTAAGCTAGGCTAGCTGCTCCCTACTGCTTCCAGTCCTTCTGCTAAGCTAGGCTAGCTGCTCCCTGCTGCTTCCAGTCCTTCTGCTAAGCTAGGCTAGCTGCTCCCTACTGCTTCCAGTCCTTCTGCTAAGCTAGGCTAGCTGCTCCCTACTGCTTCCAGTCCTTCTGCTAAGCTAGGCTAGCTGCTCCCTACTGGCTTCCAGTCCTTCTGCTAAGCTAGGCTGGACCTCGCTGGGCTACTGGACACAGAGATGAAACTGATATTCACGTCCGACTCTGAGGGAGATGGCAAATAAGTGTTCCTTTAAAGGTACTTCAGCTATAGACCTGAAAATGTTGACAACATTGCTTTCAATTATCCCTGGCGTCCAAAACTGGAATCTTCTTTGGAGTATGTTAAAGCCCCAATCTGCGATTTTCTTTTTACCATATAAATGAGGGTGGGGGTATATTCATATACTTTCTGGAAAAGATTGATCTGTAGGTAGAAGCTATCTGGAACTTTCTTGACCCTGTAAATCATGAAAATTCTGTTTTACTCAAACATTACAAACACACATTTAATACAGCATCGATTCTGACATGCTGCTAACATATAGTGCAACATTCTCATTTTCACAGCAGCTCAACTCCCTCCCATGTCTAACAACAACAACAACAACACATGGAATCGTCCATGAGAGACGTGTTCTACAGAGTTCTGGCAGCAACGTTTAAACCCACTGAGGTGCAGCTTGTCCTACAACACCTGAACAGCAGCATTATGCTTATTAAACACAAGGAAGAGCATGTAATGTGATTTTAATAATTTACATGTAAATGGTAAGTGGACTGCATTCATATAGTGCTTTTATCCTCGTGTCTCACATTCACCCATTCACTCACACATTCACTCACCCATTCACTCACCCATTCACTCACACATTCACTCACACATTCACTCACCCATTCACTCACCCATTCACTCACACATTCACTCACACATTCACTCACCCATTCACTCACCCATTCACTCACACATTCACTCACCCATTCACTCACACATTCACTCACCCATTCACTCACCCATTCACTCACACATTCACTCACCCATTCACTCACACATTCACTCACCCATTCACACATTCACTCACCCATTCACTCACACATTCACTCACACATTCACTCACCCATTCACACATTCACTCACCCATTCACTCACACATTCACTCACACATTCACACACCGATGGCGAAGACGACCATCCAAGGCGCCGACTTGCTCATCGGGAGCAGTTAGGGGTTAAGTGTCTTGCTCAAGGACACTTCGACACGCTGCCGGGAGGAGACGGAATGTAACCTTCCGATTACCAGACGACTGCACACAAATGTGATTGAAGAATCACACGCTGTCCTTTGACCTTTGACCTTTGCATGCCCCCCCCCCTTAAGGTTAAGGTAAGGGTTAGGTGGGCGGTCGGGTGGCGCAGTGGGCAAGGCGCTGGCCACCAACGCAGGAGATACTGGTATCGAGCCCAGCTCTCTGCGTTGCTTCCGGCTTGGCCGGCCGTCGTACTAACACAATTGGCAGTGTTAGAGGGTGGGAAAGCCGGAGGGTGGGTCCTGGTCGTGTAAACAGCGACTGCTACAGTTCGGTCGGGACGCCTGCTCAGCGCGGATAGGATCTAAGGGGGGTAGTGTGATCCTTCCACACGTTACACGCTCTCAGTGAGAGTCCAGGTGAAAAGAAGCGGTTGATTGGCTACACATGTGTCGGAGGAAGCATTGTGATAGCCTCCACTCTCCCAGACCGACTGTAGGGGGTAGGTGCGCAGCGACCAGGAAGGGGATTGGGAATTGGCATAACGACTAACATTGGGATGAGAGAACAACGGAGGAAAAAGGAGGGGGAAAAGATCAACAAAAGAAAAAGGGTAAAAGGTGAGGTTAAGGTTAGGATCAGGGTTAAGGTAAGAAAGAGATACCTTCTAGCCATGCTGCTCTCTGTCTCTCTCACACACACTCTGCCTCTCTCTCTGACAGTGTTTACAGAGACAGAAGTATGAGGGACCATGTCGAGGTCCTCTCTCTCTGACAGTGTTTACAGAGACAGAAGTATGAGGGACCATGTCGAGGTCCTCTCTCTCTGACAGTGTTTACAGAGACAGAAGTATGAGGGACCATGTTGAGGTCCTCCCTCTCTGACAGTGTTTACAGAGACAGAAGTATGAGGGACCATGTCGAGGTCCTCTCTCTCTGACAGTGTTTACAGAGACAGAAGTATGAGGGACCATGTCGAGGTCCTCTCTCTCTGACAGTGTTTACAGAGACAGAAGTATGAGGGACCATGTCGAGGTCCTCTCTCTCTGACAGTGTTTACAGAGACAGAAGTATGAGGGACCATGTCGAGGTCCTCTCTCCTGACAGTGTTTACAGAGACAGAAGTATGAGGGACCATGTTGAGGTCCTCTCTCTCTGACAGTGTTTACAGAGACAGAAGTATGAGGGACCATGTCGAGGTCCTCTCTCTCTGACAGTGTTTACAGAGACAGAAGTATGAGGGACCATGTTGAGGTCCTCTCTCTGACAGTGTTTACAGAGACAGAAGTATGAGGGACCATGTCGAGGTCCTTCAGGCCTGGAGTCACTTGAACTCCCGGAGAGCAGCGCTCGCGCCTCATCGTTACCTAGCAACTACCGTCTCACCCGCTAGCAAGGTTATCTCCCCGATGGCAACACGTTTGTCAGAGTCACAGCACTCTCTCCCTCTCTCATCCGCCCCCACACACACACACACACACACACACACACACACACACACACACACACACACACACACACACACACACACACATACATGTGTGAATACCATGCACACACACGCACACACACATTCATGTGTGAATACCATGCACACACACACACACACGCACACACATGTGTGAACACCATGCACACACACACACAAACACGCACACACATGTGTGAACACCATGCACACACACACACAAACACACACACACACGTGTGAATACCATGCACACACACACACACACACACACACACACACACACACACACACACACACACACACACACACACACACACACACACACACACACACACACACACACACACACACACACACACACACACACACACACACACACACACACACACACACACACACACACACACACACACACACACACACACACACACACACACACACACACACACACACACACACACACACACACACACACACACACACACACACACACACACACACACACACACACACACACACACACACACACACACACACACACACACACACACACACACACACACACACACACACACACACACACACACACACACACACACACACACACACACACACACACACACACACACACACACACACACACACACACACACACACACACACACACACACACACACACACACACACTGTGTCTGTTCCGCTCCCCTGCTTGTTGTTGTTGCCATTCTTTGCCTTTTCCTGCTTCATCTGCTGCTAGTTGTGCTTTGTGTTTGTCTCCTCGTCTGTTTCTTCTTAGTGCCGTTTCTGCCTCTTACTTCACTTCAGCACCACATACAGTACAACACCCCATCAGCTGTGTTGGTCTCGGTAGAGTAACACTTTAGAGTAACACTATCCCTTATAAATAGTTAATAGATCATTTAGATTTTAATTTTTATTAGGACAATTACAAGTATCATACATACATTGAAGTACCATGACCCTGCACTCCAGAGGATTGCACTTAAAAGCATGACTTAAAACACTTATTTCCAAAGTGGTCCTCGATGGAAAACATAAAAACACAATAACAATAAAAACAAAAACACAATAAAAACAAACACACTAAAAACACAATAAAACAAGACATAAAATGTTTTCGTACCCTGCACTACACGAAGAGAAGACAGAAAAAATTTTAAAGTCTCAAATCTACACTTCTTCCCAAAGAAGCACCTTTACTTTTGTTTTAAAAACCGCTTTAGTCTGGCTTTGCTGCATCAGGCTGTTCCATGTGGAGGTACCAGTGTAAACAAATGTGTTCTGGCCGTCTTACTCTTTACACCCGGAACACAGCAGGACAAATTCACAAACTGTAGTTCATAAGTTACTAACTTGTTAAATGTTTGTTAATCATTATTATTTTTTTTTATCTACTTTTTCTTCCATTTTCTATTTTTCTCCCATCCCAATTTCGTATCGTCCTTTTTGTACGTTGACCTTGTTCCACTATGAACTATTTACGAGGCAGTTTTAGATCATTAACAAGTTATTAATAAACATTTACCAGAGGCGGTCAGGTGGCGTAGCGGAGATTGCGTTCGTCACCAACACCGGCTGGCCGTTCACACTAATACAATTGGCTGTATTAGGGTGGGAAAGCTGGCGGGGTGGGTCCGGGTCGTTGTAAACAGCGACTCCTACAGTTCGGTCGAGGCGCCTGCTCAGTGCGGATAGGATCTAAGGGGGGTAGTGTGATCCTTCCACACATTACACCCTCTCAGTGAGAGTCCGCGCTGCCAGGTGAAAAGAAGCGGTTGATTGGCTAGACGTGTGTCGGAGGAAGCACGTGATAGCCTCCACTCTCCCAGACCGACTGTGGGGGGTAAGTGCGCAGCGACCAGGAAGGGGATTGGGAATTGGCATAACGACTAACATTGGGATGGGAGAAAAAGGAGGGGGAAAAAGATCAATAAAAAATAAAAAATAAATAAACATTTACCAAGTCATTACTAACTCATAAACTACCAGCTAGTGAATGATTTATTAACTATTTATAAGGCATAGTTTTAAATAATTAACAAATGATTAACAAACATTTAACAAGTCATTAATAACTTGTATTATATATGTAGTAGACATATTCATATATATATATATATATATATATATATATATATATATATATATTATATATAAGTAGTGGAGGTATTCATATATATATATTATATATAAGTAGTGGAAGTATTCATATATATTATATATAGGTAGTGCTGCTACCCCCCCCCCCCCCCCCCCCCCCCACCCCCACCAGGCTAGAAGACTAGGGGGGGAATCTTTAGGAATCTTCTGATTCTAAATGTTTCCATTCTTGGGGTGATGATGATTCATGATTAGAATTCAAATGGATCTAGATTAATTGTGCGTATCTACTACATTTACATTTAGTCATTTAGCTGAACGCTTTTATCCAAAGCGACTTACAAGTTCTGTACGACAAGTCATCAGGAAGGGCACAACTCTATCAGCTGAGTAACAATGTTCATCAAAGTGTTGAGTGCTACAGTGTAGGTTTGATTGATTGATTGATTGATTGATTGAAAATGTTATTAACAGATTGCGGAATGGGTACAGTACAGTACAGCTCAATACATACAATTGTTAAGGGGATGCAGACCAGAGAAAGACTTTTGTCTTGTTTACATCAGGGTCCCCCATTTTCAATTCATCATAACATATATGACATACATGACATACAGATAGACAGTACTGCTACATCTATACATTTATGACATACCAGATTTGCACATACAGTACTGTTTGTGATACGAAAAGAGTCCAGAAAAGAGAGTATATACATTTGACATAGAAACTGTACATTGGAGGAGGTGGGGGGTGGGTAGGAGGAGTGGGTGGGGGACACTGTACAGGTTAGTATATTAGGACAAGTGCATGACGGTAAGGTTAGTTAGGGTTAGATTTAAAAAAAAAAAATTTAGATAATGGTTGAAGAAGTGCGTCTTTAGTCGACGGCGAAAGATTGGACGGGTTTCGGCTGTCCTAACTGGGGTGGGTAGTTCATTCCACCATTGTGGGGCAAGGACTGAGAATAGGCGGCTTCTCCTTGATGACCCTCCCGGAGCTCGGATAGGAGTGGGTCTGAGACGGCCAGAAGATGCAGAGCCTAGGGGTCTAGGCAACTCGTACTACTACTAGGCAACTCCATAGATTAGATTCTAGATTACTATTAGCCTTTTGTGTTACAAAGCTTGTGTAACGGCATGTCTATCCACAGTCACGAGGGACTTGTATAGTGAAGTGACTGTGGACGTTAAGCGGTACTGCAAGTAAACTCACTCCCCAGAGGCATCCAGACCCAGTAGCGAGAAGTGAATTCACCTCTTGGTACAGTGGTCTGTGATGCCGCCTGCGGCGCGGGAGACCGGGGTTCAACTCCCACTCAGGGCGATCCCTTAACAGGGGTCGAATTGAAACACAATGCAGAGTGAGATCACACCGGCTACACTTGTATACCGTGCGTGAGCTCTGCTTGGCTAATCTTCAATCAATCTGTAGGATTATGAGAACGTTTAAACCATATCACAAGACAGAATCTTGATCCTATCTTCTAAGAAAATGTTTTAGCCACAGGCTATAATAAGCCTATACCATGTTAGGAATCACAGAAATGATCAATAGCAAAAGGGAAAGCTGCCAATCAAAATGTGCAACGGTTTCAACAGGAGAACAAATATTCAGTTGCATGAACCTTTTGTTATGTTGTTGCGAGAAATCAAAGACATCAATATGATTTCATACATTTATTTAATTGTATTATGTATTATTCCGACCCCCTTCCTCGACCCCCGTTGTATGTATGTAGGGAAGGACAGGTACTGATACTGGTCCTTGATCGGTCCGATACCTGGCAGAAATAGAGTCAGTATCTGATCATTTCCCCAGTAATAAAATCCAATACTAAGAACCTGTGTAACCTGCCAGAAATCAAACCAAATAAGTGACTTGATTTTCTGCATTCGGACACATAGAAGCTAGATATATCTAATGGAGAAAAACCTATTTTATCTCATTTCTGTCCAATGACCCCAAACTGACCCCTGACCCAAGTCCAAATCTATAATCTTCAGTAAAAGTAATGGATTGTATCAGTACTCTGCATTGGCTGATACTGAAGCATCAGTACTCTATTGGCTGATACTGAAGCATCAGTACTCTATTGGCTGATACTGAAGCATCAGTACTCTATTGGCTGATACTGAAGCATCAGTACTCTATTGGCTGATACTGAAGCATCAGTAGTGTCTATTGGCTGATACTGAAGCATCAGTACTCTGTATTGGCTGATACCAATAATAATAATAATAATAATAATAATAATAATAATAATAATAATAATAATAATAATAATAATAATAATAATAATAATAATAATAATAATAATAATAATAATAATAATAATAATAATAATAATAATAATAATAATAATATCTTAGATTTATATAGCGCCTTTCAGGAGACCCAAGGCGCTTAACAGGAGGGGGCAGCTAAGGGAAGGGGATCATGGAACAACGTAACAACAAAAACTAAAGGAAAGAAAAGAAAGAAAAGAAAAGAGGGAAATCATTTACAGAGTCATTTACAAATGCATGTTGGTGGTGGGGA
>NC_140178.1:95084167-95114167 GCF_963971535.1 Notolepis coatsorum | reverse complement strand
TTGCCTCAACGACTACCGCCCTGTAGCCCTCACCTCCATAGCCATGAAGTGCTTTGAGAAGCTAGTGAAGGGCTACATTTGTTCCTCCCTCCCCATCAACCTGGACCCTCTGCAATTTGCATATCGCCCCAACAGGTCCACGGAGGACGCCATAGCCCATGTGCTGCACACAGCAGCATCACATCTGGACAAGAGGCAGGGGAACTATGTGAGAATGCTGTTCATCGACTACAGCTCAGCATTCAATACCATAGTCCCCTCCAAACTCATAGCCAAGCTCAGGGACCTGGGCTTGAACTATGACCTGTGCCAGTGGGTCTTGGACTTCCTGACGGGCAGACCCCAGGTGGTAAGAGCCGGCAACTGCACCTCCTCATCCATCACGCTCAACATAGGGGCCCCCCAGGGCTGTGTTCTGAGCCCCCTCCTCTACTCCCTGTACACACATGACTGCGTAGCACAGCGGAACAACAACACCATCATCAAATTTGCTGATGACACAGTAGTGGTGGGCCTGATCTCTGCCAACGACGAAGGGCCTACCTGGAAGAGGTAGAGAACCTGTCACAGTGGTGTCAGGAGAACTGCCTCTCCCTGAACGTCAGCAAAACAAAAGAGATGATTGTGGACTTCAGGAGGCCGGGGGTCAAGGACTACAGCCCCCTCAGCATCGACGGGGCACCGGTTGAGAGAGTGAACAGTTTCAAGTACCTCGGAGCCCACATATCCGAGGACTTGACATGGACCACACACATTGACAGTGTTGTGAAGAAGGCACGACAACGCCTCTACTTCCTCAGGCGCCTAAGGAAGTTCCAAGTCAGTCAGAAGATCCTTAGGAACTTCTACTCATGTACAATAGAGAGCATCCTGACCGGCAACATCACCTCCTGGTTTGGGAATAGCACTGCACAAGACCGTAGCAGACTACAAAGAGTGACACGTTCAGCCGAACGCACAATTGGAGGGGGGCTTCCCACCCTCCAGAACATTTACATCAAGCGGTGCAAGGGGAAGGCTAAGAGAATTATTAAGGACTCGAGCCACCCGAACAACTGCCTCTTTGAACTGCTGCGGTCAGGCAAGCGATACCGGAGTCTTAAGGCGAGCACAGAAAGACTCAGAAGAAGCTTCTATCCCCAGGCCATCAGGCTGCTAAACGAACAATAATCGCTAAACGAACAATAATCACTATGCAACAACCATCAAATGCACACAGCACACACACCCACACGCACACACTCACTCAAACAAACAACACACTGCAGCACCCACTCTCCACACTTTAGATCACACAAACACACTTACACTTTATATTTATTGATAAAGGATTTGCACTACAACTCGTACACCTACTGTGAATTGTACCTAAACTGCACCTCGTCCCATTTCTCCATTTCTGCCTTGCACTATATAGTATTGTATATTAGTACACTGCACAGTATTGTATATTGTATGGTAACTACGTCTATTCTGCATCGAACATTGTACATATGTCTAAACTGAACACTGTGACCTCTTTTTTTTACTTCTAATTTTACTATGTTTTTATTTCATACTTATCTTGTCTTGCACAGTCTCTGGAGCGCAACAGTAAGAAGCATTTTGTACAAAAGTATTCTGTACTTCTGTATGACAACTATTAAAGAAACTAAACTAACTAACTAAAATATCCCTTCTTTAAGCATCACCCCTCGTCTCTGCCTCGTTCCTTCTTCCTTGTCTGCATACTGTGTTCTCACCTTCATTAGCACCCCCAATCGTTACAGGAAGAGTGCTGCTGATGAGTCAGGGTCTCAATATCAGACTAAATCAAGTTAGTTCCCAGACTGCAAAGTATTTTAAAGGGGCTATGCGTTATAAATGTCATTTTTCAGTCTCTAGCATTGTATTATAGTAATAGGAGTTCGTATCAATGTGTTTTTGGGCCTAAATACTATATTGACGAATTCCTCAGCTACAGCCCATCCCCTATTTGCCTCTAGTAAATCAGGTCATGTTGATTTGACGAGCTGGGCAACGTCACAGGGCGCTGTTTATAGCGCAAGGTGATGTGATTGGCTGTGTGGTTTTACCTAATGCCCGCCTCCATTCTTGGTACCTGGAGCCGATACAACCTGGAAACAGAAATTGCCGTCACTCGCCTCAATTTCACGATGAGCAGCAAACCCCGCAGATGTAATGTTCCTGGTTGTAGAGCTACCGAGAAGTCTTTGCACAGTTTCCCCGTTGATGCCGAACTTCGCCAACAATGGAACAAGTTCCTTTTTGGTGACCCTCCAAGTTCCGTTGCAACGTCTAATACTCGGGTTTGTACTGCACATTTCTCCGCCGACGACGTCACCAATCAAGGTATTTTTGATGCTGGAGTGGTCTCCATGTTGGTGCTAACCAAAAGAGCTGTGCCTTCAATACGCGACCCGACACAAGAAATAGTAAGTAGATATGTCGTGTGAGATATGTTATCATAAATACCATCTAACGTTATAGTAACTGCTGCTCTTTATAAAGTAACGTTATAGAAAACTATTGAAGCAAGCTAGTCATAACTTCTAAATAAAAGAACACAACTAGTGAGAGGTAAACAAGGTAACGTTATATTTAGTGGCTTGTATTATATTGTAATTGATTTACGATTTGGTAACTCTTAGGCCACCACAAGTTCCAGCGGCAATGTACGCCTTTCTCCTGCTTCAAGGGACTTCAGTTGCCAGACAGACAACCCAAAGATTCGTTCTGTTGGTACACAGCTTTCTATGAAAACACTTCGTTCGCATGTCAAGAGTCAAGGTAGGTTTGTAACTCAGTGTGATGTAATGTAATAATGTGTAATAATGTGACCCAGAATTGTTTAGATTGGCCCCCTTCACCCACCGCTTTCACCCAAAGCTGTAAAGGAATGTGGATTGTTTGTATAGTGTCCCCCCCCCCCCCACCTCCAATGTAAATTACCCAGTATGGTTGTCAATATACAGTATATATACAGTATATACAGTCAAATGTATATACTCCCTTTTCTTGACTCCTTCAGTATCACAAACAGTACTGTATTTGCAAATCAAATTTAGCTCTAGTGTGGTGACCCATGTTGGCGTTACACAGGTCACAATGCTAGCTCTAGTGGTGACCATGTTGTTGTTACACAGGTCACAATGCTAGCTCTAGTGTGGTGACCATGTTGGTGTTACACAGGTCACAATGCTAGCTCTAGTGTGGTGACCATGTTGCTGTTACACCAGGTCACAATGCTAGCTCTAGTGTGGTGACCATGTTGGTGTTACACCAGGTCACAATGCTAGCTCTAGTGTGGTGACCATGTTGGTGTTACACAGGTCACAATGCTAGCTCTAGTGTGGTGACCATGTTGCTGTTACACCAGGTCACAATGCTAGCTCTAGTGTGGTGACCATGTTGGTGTTACACCAGGTCACAATGCTAGCTCTAGTGTGGTGACCATGTTGGTGTTACACAGGTCACAATGCTAGCTCTAGTGTGGTGACCATGTTGCTGTTACACCAGGTCACAATGCTAGCTCTAGTGTGGTGACCATGTTGGTGTTACACCAGGTCACAATGCTAGCTCTAGTGTGGTGACCATGTTGGTGTTACACAGGTCACAATGCTAGCTCTATTGTGGTGACCATGTTGCTGTTACACCAGGTCACAATGCTAGCTCTAGTGTGGTGACCATGTTGGTGTTACACCAGGTCACAATGCTAGCTCTAGTGTGGTGACCATGTTGGTGTTACACAGGTCACAATGCTAGCTCTAGTGTGGTGACCATGTTGCTGTTACGCCAGAGCAGGTCACAATGTGTGAGTGTGTGAGTGAGTGAGTGAGTGAGTGAGTGAGCAAAGTTATCAATAAATCCCTTGTTTGACTAAACTATGTTTTGTAAATAGGTGTTCAGGCGAAAGTCGTGTCGCTCTCGGTGGGGACACAAAATACTGGATACTGGTCTAATCAACAGGGACCATCCACGTCAACACCTGTGAAGGGGTTTAGACCCAGTAAAAGACCACGACTGGAGTCTGATGACGATGACGATGGAGTGACCGACAGCTCGATCGATGTTCCAGAGCCGCCGCAGGATTCCACTTTCAACATTGACTCTTTGATTAGCGAGCCCTCGATTCTAGCGTAAGTTAGTTGTTACAAACATCTCCATGGCCCGTAAAAATACAAAAGCTATATAGTTGTGCCGTGTTATTTATTTGTGTTTTTCTCGAGCAGGGAACCGTCAAAACCAATCTATGAGGTCCAGAAATACATCGTTTACGAAGACAGTCTACTGGAATTATTTCAACAGTGTCCGGTGTGCAATGCTCAATGTCATATCACCAAAACTACGCGAGGGACCTTCTTGGCTGTCTCCCAAGTTTGCCCCGGTTGTAAATACAGCCGTAAATGGGCGAGTCAGCCTCTCATCGGCATCACACCAGCTGGAAATATTCAGCTTTCTGCAGCAGTATTTTTCACTGGCTCATCTTTCACCCAAATGGAGAAGGTATTTGATTTGATTGATTTGATTGACAAGTCAGATATACATTATGTTTTTGTTTGTGATTCACACGTGCATATTAACAAAGCGTTATTCATTTATTCTTTTAGGTCCTAAATGCGTTACACGTCTCCACAATAAAGTACAGAGCGTTTCGGGAACACGCCAAGAAGTTCTTGGAACCTGCTGTTCTAAGTTTGTGGACCAAGGACCAAGACGTTACCCTCGCCAGATTAAGCGAGAAAGAAAGCGTGATAATCGGCGGTGACATGCGAGCCGATAGTCCAGGTTAGAAAAAGCTCCCCAATGACAAATTCCTACTTTATGAATACATTTTTAATATTGCACTACATTGATTGAAATTGTTATTATTATTTTCAACAGGCCACAGTGCTAAGTACGGAAGTTACTCTGTGATGGAACTCGCCACCAATCATGTCATAGACGTCCAACTAATTCAGGTAATTAACAAGTCTGAAGAGACACTGCACCCTTCATTGTGCTCAAACGAACACAAAGCTCTCGGTCTTGAATCTTGAATCGCTGTAGGTGTGAAGTGGTCTGGCTGGCTGTGTGTGTGAGCGGGGTGTGAAGTGGTCTGGCTGGCTGTGTGTGTGAGCGGGGGTTAGGAAATGTTAATTGTGGAATTTTGAAAAGGCTATTCCCTTCCTTGTTCCAGAGCAATGAGGTGGGAGGCAGCTACCATATGGAACTGGAGGGCTTGAGGAGAAGCCTCGCTCTTCTGGACGCCAAATCCGTGACCTTGGACTGTATTGTCACAGACCGTCACCCGCAGATCCAAAAGTACCTGAGAGATCACGACATCAAACACTTCTACGATGTGTGGCACGTGGCCAAAGGTATGTCGAAAGGCATCCCACATTCAATTCCACCCCTCCTACCAACCCCCCCCCCCCCCCCCCCCCCCACCCACCCAACCAGTACTGTAATTGCAAATCTGGTATGTCAAAAAATGTAGATGTAGCAGTACTGTCTATCTGTATGTCATGTATGTCATACGACTGTTATGTAATGTTATGTTATGTTATGTAATTCAAGGTCTGTCTAAGAAGCTTGACAAAATTGCACAGGCGAAAGACTGCAAGGTCATAAAAAAGTGGCGCCTGCACATTTCAAACCACCTCTACTGGACAGCTGCCACGTCGAAGTCTGCCGATGAGAGGGTTGCTAGGTGGAAGTCATGTCTCAATCACATGATGAATGTACATGAACACGACGAAGAACCACTCTATCCGCGTTGTCTTCATGCTGACCGTGTATCAAGAGATAGTAGCAAGTGGGTTAAACCTGGTATGTCTGTCTGTCTTTCATCATGAATATATACTCAAAATATTTATTTATGTCCTCATTCTAGATTGGTGTGATTTTCAAATGTATACTTGCTTGAATAATTCTAATCTACTGTAATATACTCTAATGAAATATCTGAATGCAATTTCTTTTTTACTTTAGACTCAAAACCGGCCCACCAGCTCGAGAAGGTTTTGCTAAACACAAGGATCATCAAAGATGTCGCCAAATTGAGTCCACACCATCAAACGTCTTCATTGGAGTCCTATCACAGTGTGATTTTACGTTTTGCCCCAAAAAACGTGGTTTTTTCGTACATAGGAATGCTTTGCAGGTATTTTATATTGTGTACAAATGACTAATTATGGACTCCTGATTTGTCAAATAACTCATTATGTTGCATTAGATAACCTCAGATCAACTACAAATATATTGCTTGTGCTTATTGAAATTTTCCTTTCAGACTATACCTAGCTGCCATGCATTTCAATGAAAACTCAAATCGCCAGCAAGCCATAAACGCTTCTGGAGAGCCGGCGTACAAGATGAGTTTTCCAAAGGCCAAAAAAGGTGGACACACAATAAAACCAAGGAAAATCCCAGCGACATTCAGTAAGTAAAAATATCAACATTTATTATTGCACACACATGACCTATATAAATAGAAAAATATTTCCACTTACAGTGGAATACAATAAATTGAATAAATAATAACCTTTTTAACATGACAAAACAAATAACAATTTCTCATTTACAGACTATGTCAACCAGCTGATGGCGCTCCTGTTTGACTCCGTCCTTCGTGACCCCCAACAATATATCCAGGTGGTAGAGGCGATTGCCATCCCAGAACCTTTGTGCGCACAGTTCGACAGGCCTTCCATGGAAGAAGCGGTAGCCGGCTATGTGTCACGATTCAATCCTGTACCGGTCTGAAGCCAGTATAGACACCATCAACATCCGGAAATTCTGTGCGGATTCGAACCACGACACAGGATGGGATTACTACCCTCACTCTGCGGCCTAAGTAGCCGAAGCACCACGCGACAAAGCATCTGTACGCGATATATCTGAAACGGCTGAAGAAAATCAAGTATTATATTTATGCACAAATAAAATAAAAAAAAAAGCTGGGAAATAACCATTTGTCATGTCATGTCATTGGACAGTAGCAAGCATTGATTATATGTGATGTGCAATAAGGATTAGATTGTGTTTGCAAGAAAGATTAGTATAGTCTGAGAGATGCAAGATGGAGAAACACCTGTAAAAAAATATATAAATCTGTAATAAATATTATTTACTTATTGATTCCGCTTTCTGGTATCCGGCCAAAATCTGCCTTGTAGATATTAGTTGCCATTTGGATGGTATAGGGGTTGAAGCACACTGGATCCAATCCCGGATGATCAACCATGCACAGTAGTCCAGTTGGTTCCTGGTTAATTCGACGTCTGACCTATATATATAGAAAATTAAATCGTTAGCCATATGCATGGTTTTCAGTGCTACCAAGATGCAAGTTTGTGTTACTACTTTACCTGTGGAACTTCCATGCAGCATACATTCTCAGTCTCTGTTGGCATCCGTTCACAATTTCCGCACGTGCACCTAGTAGATTTGAGGGTGAATGAAATTATCAATCAATGGAGGCCAGAGAAAGACTTTCGTCTTGTTTACATCAGGGTCCCCCAATTTCAATCGTCAAGTACAGTTAGTGTCAGTCAGTACAATCAGTCACACTGTTCACAGAAGCAACAGTCAATCATCTTTATCTTTCAGTCACACTGTTCACAGAAGCAACAGTCAGTCATCTTTATCTTTCAGTCACACTGTTCACAGAAGCAACAGTCAATCATCTTTATCTTTCAGTCACACTGTTCACAGAAGCAACAGTCAATCATCTTTATCTTTCAGTCACACTGTTCACAGAAGCAACAGTCAGTCATCTTTATCTTTCAGTCACACTGTTCACAGAAGCAACAGTCAATCATCTTTATCTTTCAGTCACACTGTTCACAGAAGCAACAGTCAGTCATCTTTATCTTTCAGTCACACTGTTCACAGAAGCAACAGTCAATCATCTTTATCTTTCAGTCACACTGTTCACAGAAGCAACAGTCTCCGAGCAGAGACTCTCATCGGGACAGAGTGTGTGTTTTCGACGGGCCGCGCGCGACAGAAGTACACAACTATTATATAACAGTAAGTAACTAATAGTGCAATTAATCAACTTACCAATCGGAAACGATGTAACGTAAGCCTCGATCGCTGTTGTTTGGGGGTTAGTGTCAGTACAATCTAACGTTAGTGAGTGTGTGTTTTCGACGGGCCGCGCGCGACAGAAGTACACAACTATTATATAACAGTAAGTAACTAATAGTGCAATTAATCAACTTACCAATCGGAAACGATGTAACGTAAGCCTCGATCGCTGTTGTTTGGGGGTTAGTGTCAGTACAATCTAACGTTAGTGAGTGTGTGTTTTCGACGGGCCGCGCGCGACAGAAGTACACAACTATTATATAACAGTAAGTAACTAATAGTGCAATTAATCAACTTACCAATCGGAAACGATGTAATGTAAGCCTCGCTGTAGCAAATCGCCTTCTTCTTCTTCTTCGGGATCAAACTGTGGGTCGCTCTCTGGATCCCAAACATAATGTACAGCCATGTTGTATTAGTTAGTAAAATCGGTATATGTTTTTGCGTGTCGAAATAAAAACCTGAAACCTAAGACCTCAGACCTCTACCTGGATGGAATGACGGGGAGATGGGCGGAGCTATTTGGTGGGTGGCTGTCACTCAAAGTGTGGGTGGAGCCAAGCCAAATAATAGCCTGATTTCATGAGGCTGAAAAATGCTGGTTTTGAGTACAAGATTAGAAATATAAAACAATGATTATTTTTGGAATAAAAATTACACATGTGTTACATAGACTCACAGGAAGTGTGTAAAGTTGCCCAAATAGTGCTAGGAATAGCACTGCATGACACCTTTAAGTCGATATAAAACAGGGAAATCGCCTTCAGTCAAAATGGGGATTTTGCAACAAAAGTATGCTTTTGTATACACATACACACACACACACACACACACACACACACACACACACACACACACACACACACACACACACACACACACACACACACACACACACACACACACACACACACACACACACACACACACACACACACACACACACACACACACACACACACACACACACACACACACACACACTTGACCTCAATGCCTAATGTCAGCCTCCTAGGGCGAACACTATGGCTGCTACTAGAGGTTGAAGACACCTTTGTAGACCAACCGACCAACATCAATGACCTAAAGGTTAGAGAAGTGGGCTTGTGACCGGAAGATCACCGGTTCAAACCCCCTGGAACGGCAGAAACTGCTTCTCTAACCTGCCCAACTGCTTCGGTGGAGTTGCTCAGTGGCCAACAGTGTCAGACTGTGGTTGTACTGGGCGGCTCCTAGTGGCCAACAGTGTCAGACTGTGGTTGTACTGGGCGGCTCCTAGTGGTCAACAGTGTCAGACTGTGGTTGTACTGGGCAGCTCCTAGTGGTCAACAGTGTCAGACTGTGGTTGTACTGGGCAGCTCCTAGTGGTCAACAGTGTCAGACTGTGGTTGTACTGGGCAGCTCCTAGTGGTCAACAGTGTCAGACTGTGGTTGTACTGGGCAGCTCCTAGTGGTCAACAGTGTCAGACTGTGGTTGTACTGGGCAGCTCCTAGTGGTCAACAGTGTCAGACTGTGGTTGTACTGGGCGGCTCCTAGTGGCCAACAGTGTCAGACTGTGGTTGTACTGGGCAGCTCCTAGTGGTCAACAGTGTCAGACTGTGGTTGTACTGGGCAGCTCCTAGTGGTCAACAGTGTCAGACTGTGGTTGTACTGGGCAGCTCCTAGTGGCCAACAGTGTCAGGGCTGTACGCTAAGCTTTTTCACTAGGGGCACACTTGCCCCTAAATGAGACATTTAGGGGCAAAAAATATTTTTTAGGGGCACATTTTTAAATAACAATTTTACCATTATTAAAAAAATATGTTCCTCCTGCCTCATTACTGTGGTCCTTTTATTTAACATTTAAGTGCGTTTGTTTTCAGGTTTGTATCTTTTATAACGAACCAACCGAGAAAGTGTGTAAATCACTAATAGAACAAAAACAACAAACTGTGTGTGTGTGTGTGTGTGTGTGTGTGTGTGCGCGCGCTTGTGTAGTGCTCCTTGAATGAGATCACCACAACACACACACCATTGCATTAATCAGGAGGACAAGAAACTCTGCATACATTTGTTTCACAATGAAAAGTGCTTTAGAAATCAAATGAATTATTATTGTAAATAACCCCATGAAAGGTTTATTATTTGTATGGGTAATTACCTGCTTCATATTTGTGATGTTACTGGTTTCAGTGTGTGCCTAAAGTGATCAATGTGTTGGGCCGTTTATAGAGATCTATGCCAATTAATGTTTATGTATATCCGGGACTTTTTTTAGTAAGAATTGAGAGGTATTTGTATATGTGACCTTTATTTTGAAAACCGTGTTGCCACGCAACCTTATTTACATTTGCGCTTTTGACAGTGAAATGTTCAGTCCAACTTAGCTCGAAGGAAAGACTAATCAAAAAGGTTTAATTGACCCGTATGAGGCTCTTACGGTAGGACTTTGATTGTTTATAGAAGTGGAATGTAATACTATGCTAAACGAGAAATAAACAGTTTGTGACAGCCAGTAAAGTTGCAAGCCACTTTCATTTCATATACGGGGACACCGTGACAATTATTAGTATTATCTTATTTGCATATTGTCTCATTATTAGATAGATAGATAGGTTGATATTTTATAAATTTAAGTAGACAGTATTTCACGTCCTAATAGTGGGCTACTACTACTCACCTAATGCATGGCTGAACCTGAACGTTAGAAGTGTCCGTGTCCCCGTCAATCAATCATCACATCATCACGTCAATCATCATCATCTTATCATCTCTCCACATCGGACGTGGTAGTCATAAGATGGACTGATATCCACTCCGTTGTTCTTGCAGAGCAAAATTTGTATCTTAAATGTATTGAAATGAGGTGCTTCTTTGGCGATGCAATAGTCCATATTGAAAGGAAGAGAGGTCACATTCAGTTTCGTTTAGCTAGGAATTATGGGATTTGGTGTTGGATGTATAGACTACGCAGATAGGGACATGGTCTTTAATCGCACGATAGACTACAAGTACCAAGTATATAGCGTGACCTAGATTCACTCCACACGCAAATCTTTTTTTTCGGTGATCGCAGTAAGTTCATTCATTGCCGACAGATTCTTTCATAGCACCACGACATTGTGTCGCACTGACAGCTCGCGTGAGTGGCGTCATCACACGCCTTGGATAATTTAGAAGTGAAATGCGAATGCAAGGCTTGAAAGCACTACTCGCAAGCCCGCCCCCAGATAATATTTACCAATCGCAACGGCCAATTAAAGGGGCAATTCGCGATCATATCATCGCAGTGTACAGGCCTGAGTGTCAGACTGTGGTTGTACTGGGCAGCTCCTAGTGGTCAACAGTGTCAGACTGTGGTTGTACTGGGCAGCTCCTAGTGGCCAACAGTGTCAGACTGTGGTTGTACTGGGCAGCTCCTAGTGGTCAACAGTGTCAGACTGTGGTTGTACTGGGCAGCTCCTAGTGGTCAACAGTGTCAGACTGTGGTTGTACTGGGCAGCTCCTAGTGGCCAACAGTGTCAGACTGTGGTTGTACTGGGCAGCTCCTAGTGGCCAACAGTGTCAGACTGTGGTTGTACTGGGCAGCTCCTAGTGGTCAACAGTGTCAGACTGTGGTTGTACTGGGCAGCTCCTAGTGGTCAACAGTGTCAGACTGTGGTTGTACTGGGCAGCTCCTAGTGGTCAACAGTGTCAGACTGTGGTTGTACTGGGCGGCTCCTAGTGGCCAACAGTGTCAGACTGGCGTGATTTTTTTCCGTAGCCTATGTGTGCGAAGACGCTCTCTGATTGGCTAGCCGCGTACAGCGAAGACCCTCTCTGATTGGTTTAGCGCTGAAGGGTCTCTTCCGCCTTGTACATATATATTCTCTGCTTCAAAGTGGTTATGCTTTGGCCCTCTTTCGAAGTGGGTTATGCTTAGAGTTAGGGTTAGGGGGGCTACGGTTAAGGTTAGGGTTAGGGTTAAGGTTAAGGTTAGGGTTAAGGTTAAGGTTAGGGGGAAAAGACCCTTCGGCGCTAAACCAATCAGAGAGGGTCTTCGCTGTACGTGGCTAGCCAATCAGAGAGCGGCTTCGCACACATAGGCTATGGAAAAAAAATCACGCGTCAGACTGTGGTTGTACTGGGCGTCACCCAGATGAATGTGTGTAACTGTGTGAATGTGAAGCATGGCGTTGCTGAAAAAGAGCATCCCTGCTCAGCTCTGCTTCTTTAAAACTCCATTGGTAATTGTTCTGCTTGACGAGGGTTAGAATGTAGCCTATAAAGGCGGTTAGGTGGCCGAGCGGAGATTGCGTTCGTCACCAGCCCCGGAGCTGTGAGCTCGATTCGCCTGTTCGAATCCAGCTCACAGCTCCGGGGTTGTCACCAGCTTGGCTGGCCGTCTGCACTGATACAATTGGCTGTATCAGAGGGTGGGAGAAGCTGGCGGGGTGGGTCCGGGTCTGTAACTGAGGGGTACAATTCCCTGACTGTATTACTAGATATGATACTTACTACCACTACCTTTGTACTTAATATTCGGCCACCCAGTACACGGCATAAATATATTATCATAAACACTCTCACGTAGATGAAACAGATCCAACACAAATGTACGAAGTCGAAGTATGCGTTTATTACTACACAGCAATGGTGTGTAGAGCAAGCACTTAATCACTTAATTACATTTATGAATTGAAATAGTATGCACTTTTATGGCAAAGAGTATTCGTCGGTATATCAATAGAGAATGTCCAATCTCTGATGGCGCAGGTGGTAAATATACGACCTGGAATAGTTAAGGAATAACAGCAATGATACTTTAATGATTATAAGACTGGATACACTAAGGGGGGGTTAATCCGGTCGCTTGTAAGCCGACAGGAGTAGGAGGGGGGGGGGGGGGTAGAATCCGGCTGCCTCGTCCGGCCAAGGGTATCCCAGGTGAACCCACTGTAGTGCCGTTCAATGCGCCGGCGATCCTTGGACCACAGATGAAAGCAGGTGGACTCTTTGTGGGCCGGCTCTCTCCGGTCCACGGGGGAGAGACGTGAAGCGACCTCGTCTTGCAGAGCGTCTCCTCACCTTGCGTCCTCTCCAGGGGGGGGGGTTCCAACACACGGCAGTGTCGGGGGTCTTTATCCATGGAATAATCAAAGTATACAAAGCATAATCCGTGCCTGGGAAGGCGGGCTGTCGTCGGTAGAATAATCCGGTATACAGGTCCACTCGCTCGTCGGCTCTGGGGCTCCTCGGGTGCAGCTTCACATGGGGTCAACCACCCTGGGTAAGCAGCCAGTTCTCTGCCCGAAACGATGGGGTACTGACTACGGTAGTATTCTCACCGCACGAAGCACTATATATTAACAGACTATTATTAGCTTAATAGACTACGTCCAACTCGACGATATAGTGCCAAATATGACTATTCAAATATTAATATACACGATGTCTCAATACCGATGGTAGGCGAACTTGGCCTTACTCCCACACGTGGCGTCGCGGGGAGGCTTTACGTCTGTGACTCTATTGGAGGGTAAGAAACTGGACTGAAAAGAAAGTCCTACTTTAGTAGCGCAGTATATATACGCACTATGAACAAATAGTCCCATTAGTGGTGCGGTAGCCAGATTCCTACGCGGAACTAGGACTTGTTCGTACATGTGGAGCGGTACGTTTGAACTGGGTCTGAGGGGTATGGCAGCCTGGCACCAAGGTCTCGACCAATAGTAGAATGGAGACTATTATGGGATGTTCAGTAGGCTAGAATGGATATTCAATGCATATTGTACAAGGAATATACAAGGGATATCAGGGAATATTAGAGAATATACAAATACAATTAAATATATATATATAAATAAATATATATTCGGTTTAATCTGGCCCTTCACAACAGCCACCCCCTGATTGGTCCCAGACCTAATCAGTTAAACAGAGACAGATTAATCGCGTTGTCTATTTACACATAAGGGTTTGCTGTAGGGGTCAGTCAACTTCACAAAGTCATAGGGTTGTAGGGTCATGGTCATCATCGATTGTGTCTGGGAGTCGAGGCAGTTCTATGAGCCTCGCCACGGGACGGGTGTAAGTGCGACCCTGGACGAGCACTTCAGCTGCTCGGACCTTGCCGTCGGCACCGGTGATCACTTTGCTTACGCGGCCGGCCGGCCACATAGCTCTGGGCAGTGATTGATCAATAATCATGACGACTGTTCCTTCTGTCAAATTGTCTCTCTCCTTTACCCACTTCTGGCGGGTCTGTAGAGACGGTAGGTAGTGCAGTAGGAAACTGTTCCAAAACTTGTCGGCTAATACTTGGCTGTACCTCCACATTCGTCGGCCGTTCGCTTCTTCAGGCCGGTACATTGTCTGGGGTAATGCAGGATCTAGCCGCCCCATCAGGAGTGTGTTGGGGGTAACTGGGTCGATATCCGCCACATCACTGGAGACATATCCGAGGGGCTTCGAGTTAAGTACTCCCTCAATCTCCGTGAGGACTGTCATTAGGACTTCTTCCGCCACAGTCTGGGCCCCAAGTACTGCGTACAGGGCTGTCTTTATGGAGCGCACTTCTCGTTCCCAAGTGCCACCGAAGTGGGGTGCGTTTGGGGGGTTGAATTGGAAATCAACCTGTGCTGGAGCGAGGTGGGTCTTAAGTTCTGGGCCCATAGCTTGGAAGCTCTCTCTCAGCTCTCTTTCGCCGCCTTTGAAGTTTGTCCCATGATCGGACAATAGAGTAGACGGTCTTCCTTTCCGTGATGTGAATCTACGGAAGGCCATAAGGAATGAGTCTGTGCTCATGGTCGGGAGAAGCTCGATGTGTATCGCTCTGGTGGTCATGCATTTGAATACAATACCCCACCGCTTCTCGGTTCCTCTTCCTTTCTTTATGTGCAGCGGGCCAAAGCAGTCCATACCCGTTGAGTGGAATGGCTTGTCACCGATTCGGAGGCGACATGGAGGAAGGTCAGCCATCCTTGGTATGCTGGGCTGCGCGCGCCACTTGCGGCAGTCTAGACATGTTCGCTGGAAGCGTCGTACCGCCTCTCTTCCTTGTAGGATCCAGTAACGACGTCTGATTTCCGCGAAGACTCTTTCTGCTCCTGCGTGATGTACATCCTCATCGTATTTCTTTATAATCAGCTCTGTGACCTTGTGTCGGCTGTTCAATACGATCGGGTATTTAATGTCATCCGGTAGATTGGGGGCTCTGCGTAGGCGACCACCCACTCTGATGAGGGTATGAGCGTCGCTCTCGGGGGCCAGATGAATTAATCTGCTGTCGGATGGGACGGGCTTTCCTCCCTGTAGACAGGCCAATTCATCGGGGAACGAGTCTCTCTGGGCTCGCTGCAGTAGAAGCAATTCTGCTTCCTCGTAGTTAGCTGCTGACATATCAGCGGGGGACTTGCACTCCGGGTGGTACCGCAGGAATGTTCTTTGTTGTGCACTCTCTATGGACGTGCAATCGTCTATGTTAGGGTCGGTGGAGGCTACGGTGCTCAATCCACAGAACACAGACTTCTTATTTTCCACCTCCTCTGGACTTGCTTCCCTCGGGATAGGCATGGGCCACTGTCCTTCCGGGAGTCTTAGGAATGCGGGGCCGTCACTGTAGACATTGCGACGGGTGAGGTCATCCAGGGGCATCCCCCGGGTGATGACGTCAGCTGGGTTCTGTTTTGTATCAACGTAGCGCCACTCTGTTTCTCCGGTTAACTCTTCGGTTAAGTCTTGAATCTCGGTGACTCTGACTCCCACAAAGACTTTGTACTTGCATGAGTCCGATTTGATCCAGGCGAGTACCGTCGTGGAATCTGACCACAGGATTGTTCTAGACACCGGTATGGTGAGCTCACGTTGGATGAGCGTGGCTAGGTGCGCTCCGGCTAGGGCTGCGCAGAGCTCTAGACGTGGGATAGATTGTTGCTTGCGTGGGGCTATTCTCGAGCGGGCGAGGACAAATGCTGTGTAGATCTCTCCCCCCTGGTCTTGGGCCCGCAAGTAGGCTACTGATCCGTATGCGACCACTGAGGCGTCACTGAAGACGTGTAAGTCCATTTTACATGTCTCTGGCCTCACCGTGGGTGGGAAGTAGCTTCGGCGCATATTAACGCCTGGGAGTGAGTGGAGCTCCATCTCCCACTCTCTCCAGGTGGATGCAAGGTGTGCGGGAATGGGGTCGTCCCAGCCCTGGTCCTTGTCCCACAATGCTCGTACAATCATTTTTGCCCTGGTGGTGTACGGTAGAATACATCCTAGCAGGTCATATTGTCGGGCGAGTGTTGTGTACACACTCCGTCTGGTGGTCGGCGCCGCCGCCGGCCTTCCCTGCTCCGTAGTCAGGGGCTTGTGTCTGTAGTGAAGCGAATCTGTTTTGAATCGCCACACCAATCCCAGGGTCATCTCCTGGGCTTCTCCCGGGATTGTAGCCATCCAGGTCTCGCTGCTGGCTGCCTTGTCCTCGGAGGAGAGGCTGCGCAGTACTTGCGGATCGCTGCTGGCCCACTGCCTGAGATCAAAGCCGCCTTTGATCAATGAGGCGCGGAGTTTAATCAGGAGAGCCTCGGCTTCTTCTTGGGTTGAAAGGCTTTGTAGACAGTTGTCTACGTAGAAGCTGTTCTTTACGCTGTGTCGGACCTCTTCGTCCGCTGCTGGATCCTCTGCTACATGTTTCTGTAGTGCAAATGTAGCACAGCAGGGGCTGCACGTCGTTCCGAAGGGGAGGACTTCCCATTGGTAGATGGCTGGGTGCTCATCTCCTGGCTTCTCTCTCCATAGGAACCGTAACAGGGGCTTGTCCGCCTCTACTAATCTCACCTGCAGGAACATTCCTTTAATGTCCCCGCTGATGGCCACCTTTTCCTGGCGGAAGCGGAGGAGAACGCCGAGTAGGGAGGGGCCGAGTGTGGGACCGGGCAGTAACTCTTTATTTAGATTTTGGGGTCCGATCTGGTAGCTGCAGTTAAATACTATGCGGTCTTTACCGTTGTGATGGACCTTGTGGTGGCGCACGTACCACGATTCAGTGGTCTGGTCAGCCTCTTTAATGTCCATCTTTGTGACGTGTCCCGCTGTGATGAGCTTCTCAATCTCAGCGCGGTATACACTCTCTTGGGCGGGGTTCTTGGCTAAGCGCCGCTCCGTGTTCAGCAGGTACCGTTCTGTGGCGTCTGTCTTGGCGTGGAAAGTAGGCATTCCTTCTCGCCGCAGGAGTGGCGTGGCGTATCTCAACACGCCGTGACCGGGACTCTCTTGGTCCCTGTCTCGAGGAGGTGAATGGCGTAAATGTCATCTTTAGAGCGAATGTCTTTCTTTCCGTTCTTAAAGGGCATTTGTTCCAAGGTCCATAGCCGCTCTACGTGTTGCAGGAGTGCGGTTTCTCCCTCTGTGACTCGGGAGTGGAGACATCTAGTGGCTGTACTTCGGTTGAGAGATTTGGCGAGCGGGCCTTGGAGAGTCCATCCCAAACGGGTCTCGACTGCTGCAGGACAGCCTCGGGGTCCGGTATGAACCCGGTCTATCGGGACAATGAGGTCTGCATGGTCGGAGCCTATCAACAGGGTCGGCATAGCATTGTCTATGAGCGGGATCGGTAACTTGCGCAGATGTGCATATTTCTCCATCAGCTTGGCGACGGGGTATGTGTACCGCGACAGTCCTATTTCTTGGCTGGTGAAAGCGTCTGCAATCTGGTACCGTCGCTCAGGCTGGCCGCTTGCTGCGATAGAGAATGAGACATTCTCGCCCTTTATCGTCTTCAAATCTCGTCTTATTGTCCGAATTGTCATTTGGGTTTCGCTTCCCCGCAGCCCTAGCTGGGCCGCAGCGGAGGCGAGCAGCAGGGTCTTCTCTGACCCGTCATCGAGGACGGCGTAAGTGTCCAGGACTTTATTCTGGTAGCTTAGTGTCACACGCACTACTTTTAGGAGTACTCGGGCTCCACTGCTGCTGGCGGGATCGATGTACATGACGCTCGCTTTGCGGCTGGATGGTGCGGGTGAAGGGCGCCGTCTGTTACTGTCGTGAAGTATGTCCAGATGGGCTCCATCGCACTTGGTGCACCTTTTCTTTAAGCGGCATTCGGCTGCCATGTGTGAGCGCGCACAGCGAAAACAGCGCTTGTTGGACTTTATCCATTGACCTGCTTCCTCCGCGTTCAGCTTGGGGAAGGAGTCACATTGCGCTAGCCAGTGTTCTTTCTCACAGTAGGGGCACACTATCTTCCACTTCTCCGTTCTGGAGGGGGTACTGTGGCTCCTGCTGCTCGGTACTGACTCCGATTGGTGCATCACAGTCACCGATCTTCTTCCATCATTTAGTCGTCTGGTTCCTTCTCTGGAGCCAGGGGTGCTCCGTCCGAATGTATCTAGCCGTAGGCTGCTGACTTCTCTCGCCAGGAAGTCTGCTAGATCGAGGAGGTTCGGTTCGGGGCCATTCGGGTCTCTGTGGTCCCTCTGCCGCCTAAAGCGCTCCTGACGAGCGGGCGGCAGCTTCTCCAGAATCCTTTCCACATTTGAGTTGGCGTAAAGTTCATGCCTCCCCTTCTCTCTTTGCGCTCCCAACATCCCTACCAGGGACTGCACTCTGATGGACAGGTCGTCCAGTGCTCGATTGTCTATTGCTGGGGGTAAGCGGTCGATGTGTCGGATCTCCTGGATCACGTAATCCCATATGCGCCCATACCTCTGGTCCAATGCTACCAGCGCTGCTGTGTATGGGGTGGTGGAAGTCGCGTAGGCGAGCGCTATATTATGTGCGCGGGGTACCTTTAAGTGCTTCAGTAGGATGGCGTATTTGTGGCGTTCATCCAATACATCCACCAACATGGTCTCCAGACACATGCGGAGTTCTGTATACTGGGCCCGGTTCTCTTGGGTGAAGTCGGGTACCATAGGCGTGCCAATGTATGACGCTGACTGTGGATACATCGGCGAGCGTTGGGGGAGAGGCCTCCTAGGCGAGTCTCCTCCCGCTCCTTGGTATGGGCTGGTACCGGCAGTGTACCATGGCCCGCTTGTCCAGGTGCTGTTCCTCGGTGCGGGTCGTGCGTCGTGCTCACCCGTGTATAGAGTCGGGGGTCTGTAGCGCAGCTCCGCGGGAGTATAGCCTGGGCTGTACCGGACCTCCTGGTCCGGTAGAGTACTGTGCTGTCTTCGGGCGTGGTTCTCCTCCTCTTCCTCTTCATCTTCAGTTAGGTCATCCAGTGCTTGTAGTCTCTGGTTTAGCCTCTCCACAGGATATGCTGCTCCTTCCCGGTTGCTAGGTCTCGCTTGGACCGGTGGGGGGAGGTGGTCTGTGGGGGGTATAGACCTCGTCTGTTGGTCAAGTTCAGGGTTGTTTACTCGGCTAGGGGATGCCGCCCTGGAGGTGTGTCTAGACGAGTTCCTGGAGCCTCTGGCGGAGGGAGAGGGTGTTGTCCGTCTGATCAGCTGTTCTATTAGTTGCGACTGCTGTCTGTCGCGCGCTGCGTCCCGTTGAGCACCAGCTCGTTCTCGGGCCACATTCTCTTCCATCTGAATGCGTCTTATTTCTAGACGTATCTGCTCGTGTTCGCTTCGCTGCTGGATCTGCAGTCGGTCGCGTTCAGCAGCGGCGTTCAGGCTGATGAGGAAGGCCTGCTGTAGGGTCCTCTCTGCCTCGCTGGGAGAAGGCGGTTGTATAGGGGAGCCTTCCCTCGGGGTACTCCTTGCGGAGCCTTGGAGCTCTATCTCCACGGTGCTCTCCCCGTCTTCTTCCGTGCCGAGTTCTCTCTCGGTAGCGTTGTATTCCTCCCGGGACTCATCGGGGACTACTTCTTCAGTACTGGCGGGGTGTGGAGTCATGTCTGGTTCCCACTGGTCCCCACCGTGAACTTGGTCAGTTACATTAGAGCCCGTAGGGGCCTCTATGGTCGGGGTAGTCTGGGCGTTGGGGTTAGACATACTTTTACTTTCTAGTTTTACCGCGTTTACTGTTAGTAGAAGACTAGGTTGTTGACTGACAGCGTAAGCCTCTAAGTACTGAGGGAGCCGTCGTTCGCGCTGCGGGCGTTGGTTAGGAGGATCGTTTCGTGGAGTGTTCATCATAGGCCATTTCAATATTAATAACACTATATTAATATTACACTGATTACCATCCGGCTCGCGAAGGACCAATTGTAACTGAGGGGTACAATTCCCTGACTGTATTACTAGATATGATACTTACTACCACTACCTTTGTACTTAATATTCGGCCACCCAGTACACGGCATAAATATATTATCATAAACACTCTCACGTAGATGAAACGGATCCAACACAAATGTACGAAGTCGAAGTATGCGTTTATTACTACACAGCAATGGTGTGTAGAGCAAGCACTTAATCACTTAATTACATTTATGAATTGAAATAGTATGCACTTTTATGGCAAAGAGTATTCGTCGGTATATCAATAGAGAATGTCCAATCTCTGATGGCGCAGGTGGTAAATATACGACCTGGAATAGTTAAGGAATAACAGCAATGATACTTTAATGATTATAAGACTGGATACACTAAGGGGGGGTTAATCCGGTCGCTTGTAAGCCGACAGGAGTAGGAGGGGGGGGGGGGGTAGAATCCGGCTGCCTCGTCCGGCCAAGGGTATCCCAGGTGAACCCACTGTAGTGCCGTTCAATGCGCCGGCGATCCTTGGACCACAGATGAAAGCAGGTGGACTCTTTGTGGGCCGGCTCTCTCCGGTCCACGGGGGAGAGACGTGAAGCGACCTCGTCTTGCAGAGCGTCTCCTCACCTTGCGTCCTCTCCAGGGGGGGGGGGTTCCAACACACGGCAGTGTCGGGGGTCTTTATCCATGGAATAATCAAAGTATACAAAGCATAATCCGTGCCTGGGAAGGCGGGCTGTCGTCGGTAGAATAATCCGGTATACAGGTCCACTCGCTCGTCGGCTCTGGGCTCCTCGGGTGCAGCTTCACATGGGGTCAACACCCTGGGTAAGCAGCCAGTTCTCTGCCCGAAACGATGGGGTACTGACTACGGTAGTATTCTCACCGCACGAAGCACTATATATTAACAGACTATTATTAGCTTAATAGACTACGTCCAACTCGACGATATAGTGCCAAATATGACTATTCAAATATTAATATACACGATGTCTCAATACCGATGGTAGGCGAACTTGGCCTTACTCCCACACGTGGCGTCGCGGGGAGGCTTTTACATCTGTGACTCTATTGGAGGGTAAGAAACTGGACTGAAAAGAAAGTCCTACTTTAGTAGCGCAGTTATATACGCACTATGAACAAATAGTCCCATTAGTGGTGCGGTAGCCAGATTCCTACGCGGAACTAGGACTTGTTCGTACATGTGGAGCGGTACGTTTGAACTGGGTCTGAGGGGTATGGCAGCCTGGCACCAAGGTCTCGACCAATAGTAGAATGGAGACTATTATGGGATGTTCAGTAGGCTAGAATGGATATTCAATGCATATTGTACAAGGAATATACAAGGGATATCAGGGAATATTAGAGAATATACAAATACAATTAAATATATATATATAAATAAATATATATTCGGTTTAATCTGGCCCTTCACAACAGGGTCGTTGTAAACAGCGACTCCTACAGTTCGGTCGGGGCGCCTGCTACGCGCGGATTGGACGTGAGGGGGATAGTGTGGTCCTCCCACACGCTACGCCCTCTCAATGAGAATCCGCGCTGCCAGGTGAAAAGAAGCGGTGATTGGCTGGACGTGTGTCGGAGGAAGCACGTGGTAGCCTCCACTCTCCCAGATGATCTGACTGTGGGGGGTAAGTGCGCAGCGATCAGGAAGGGACTGGAATTGGCATACGACTAACATTGGGATGGGAGAAAATCGGAGGAAAATGGAGGGGGAAAAAGACCAAAAAAAAAAATGTAGCCTATAGGAGGTCAGTGATGGCGTTAAAACACTAGTTCAGCCAAAAATGAGTAGATTGGCTATGCAAAACGGAACGTCATACTGTAAAGAAAAGAAAATGTTGATGTAAAATGTGAAAAGGTGATTTTAGAAAACAAAAGGAAAATGTTTAAAATGTTTATGCAAATGTTCGTAACCACTGAATCTTTTTAATTGTCTATGAAAAAGCGGAATTCATACTGTAAAGAAAAATTGTATATGCAAAAATGTGAAATTGGAAAAGAAAAGGAAAATGTCCATGCAAAAATGTTAAAAAAGTTACTTTGGAAAATAAGTGAAAAATTAACCAAAATAAAGAGTTATGAAAAAAATTAACTAGTTCAGCCACATCCTTGGCTGCTTTAGCAGGCTACACTGCTGTAGTAGTACGTACTCGCTATGTCGTGCGTTCAAATCCTCTGATATTTCCGGTCCCTCTATATATATTTCACTGTCACATCAAAAGACATGCTCTAAAGATAATCCTTAAAAAAAAAAGAGAGAGCGTTGCTCAATGTCAGGACTAACGACACAGCTGCCTTTAGTCTCTACTCGTTAGTGGGATGAGGAGGTCAGAGGTCAGAATGGTTGAAAGAGCAACACACGCACACGTACATACATGTGCTCGCACAAAAATACAAAAATACACATAATGAGATATATACAGGGGGCTGATATTTATTGACATGTATGGACACACATACACATACATACACACACACATCGGGGGGATATAGTTTGTGTTGGCTACATGTCGTGTAAGAGGGCCTATTAGCATCTATGGGCATAGATACACACACACACACACACACACACACACACACACACACACACACACACACACCACACCACACACACACACACACACACACACACACACACACACGCACGCACACACACACACACACACACACACACACACACACACACACACACGGGGATATAGTGGTGTTGGGGGTCTAGTGAGTGGATCTCATTAGAGCCAGATTACCAGACCATAGTGCAGTATGTGGTATGCTAAATACCATCAGACCTAAACCACTCTATAACCCCATAGTAACAGCTACCATTAGAGAGAGAGAGAGAGCAAGAGAGAGGGAGAGAGAGCAAGAGAGAGAGAGAGAGAGAGAGAGAGAGAGAGAGAGAGAGAGAGAGAGAGGGAGAGAGAGAGAGAGAGAGAGAGAGAGAGAGGGAGAGAGAGAGAGAGAGAGAGAGAGAGAGAGAGAGAGAGAGAGAGAGAGAGAGAGAGAGAGAGAGAGAGAGAGAGAGAGAGCAAGAGAGAGAGAGAGAGAGAGAGAGAGAGAGAGAGAGAGAGAGAGAGAGGGAGAGAGAGAGAGCAAGAGAGAGAGAGGGAGAGAGAGCAAGAGAGAGAGAGAGAGAGAGAGAGAGAGAGAGAGAGAGAGAGAGAGAGAGAGAGAGAGAGAGAGAGAGAGAGAGAGAGAGAGAGAGAGTTCAGTTAGTCTCATGTCACTAAAATCAAAACGGACATGAAAGCGACACCATCTGCTGCTGGACCAATGAAACGGAGAGGATTATCTATGTTTATACCACGGGTCATGTACTGTCACAGCGGTTCTATAAAGATGTAGGTGTTCAGTAGAGACTCCACATTGAGAACTAGTGAGTTAGAATGGGTCACAGCCCCAACGTTCTAAACTAGAATAATAATAATAAGAGGATGGGTCACAGCCCCAACGTTCTAAACTAGAATAATAATAAGAGGATGGGTCACAGCCCCAACGTTCTAAACTAGAATAATAATAAGAGGATGGGTCACAGCTCCAGAGGATGGGAGATGACTGGGAGAATACTTCTTACAATGCGATTTGTCTCCATGACAACACTGACACATCCTCTTCTTATGAATCTAAGGGCGCTTTTCACATATAGTTCTGGTGGACTCGGTGCGGTGCGGGGGGTGAAGTTGCAACATTGTTGCATTCTTCATTTGGTTCGTCTGCATTCACACTGCAATTTGTCAAGCGCACCAAACTTTCTGAACAATGTCACGTGGTCGAAAAGGGCGCTCGTCTATTGGACACAATAGAGAGTGGAAATGTGTGTGCGTGACTGCGAGCCCTAACGTGTGCGCGTGTGTGTGTGTGACTGCGAGCCCCTCTGGACTACAAGTTTGCCTGGGTTAATGTTTCCATCTGGTGCAGGGCTAAAGAGCTCTGGCGTGAAGTGAAGAGAGAAACACTGTACTAGACACACAGAAATACAGAACTCCAGATCAGCGGAGGCGTCACAATTTTCAGTCGGTGGCAGGGTGCTGGTGATGCCATCTGATGGGTCTCATCTTCAAAAGACTCAACGATATGTTTCGGGCTGGATGTGGGTCTTGTGCCAAGTATAACGTCCAGCCAGGTCATCATACCAAGGGAACTTGTCTTTCTCGTCCCCCGAACTCCCACTTTTTCGAAGCAAGTCTTAGGCTAATTGTTTTTTCAGCCTGTTATTCGTTTTAACTTCTTTAATTCACATCTCCCTAGTCTGCAACAACGCAACTGCAAGCCAATGCTCCGAGACACACCCACATATTTGTAATTGTTAGGCAATTTGAATCCACCATTTAGGGCTAACGGTGTATTCAAATAGCCTAACAAATCAAATGTAATATGTCTCGGAACATTGGCCCGCAGCCGCACCACCGCAAACCAAAGAAAACAACGTGAATCCAAGAAGCCAAAACGAAGTTTTAGCCTATTCAATAGTTTTAGAAGGCTTTTACGCACGGCCTATTAAATAGTCTAATTGTTTTTTCAGCCTTTTATTCGTTTGAACTTTCAGCCGGTTAATAAATATGTGTCGTTAATTCAGTATTTAACTTCATATTTATTTAGGCTATGCTAATTAAAAAACACAAATGTTATGGACATCTCATTTAATTCTCTGCTTATTTATTAATATATTGCTGACGCATTTTTTTTTATTTTGACGTGGCATTGATCCATTGTTCTATTGAAGCCCCATTACCACCATCCTCTCGCTAAACAACTTGTACACCGCGTTGTTTTTATGAGTGCCCACAAGTAGCTGTTTAATTTGGTCTTCTGCCCATATTTCTATCAGGGCTTTCACCTCGTCATTCGCCCACGTCTGTCCACGAGACATGTTTACCACGTGCTTGTTTTGCAGCGAATGTGCGCCGCAGTGTTTGTTTTGTTTCCTTCTCCCCAAGATGCACCGTTTATCAGGTCACTTCCTATATTTGGTCCGCGTTTGGTCTGATGAAGCGAACCGAGACCTACGTTTTCAGGCGGACCAGAGTTTGCGTGTTTGGTCCGCACCAGAGTTCGACTGAGCATTCACACCACCCCAAAAAAAGTGGACTATCCGAGAAAACAAACTCTGGTCCGATAGTCCGGACCAAACAGCTCTGGTGTGAAAGCACCCTAAGTTTCATAAAGAACTCTGTGACCTCTTTTTTTTTAAACTTAATTTTTTAGCGTTTATCGCTTTTCTGGTCAAGCATGACCGACAGAAAAGGTTGAAAATGGGATGTAGAGCAGGGAAGACATTCTGAGAAATGACGGCGGGTCCGGGAATCGAACTCGTGTCCCCCAGATCCGTGACGAGCACGGTTTTCCCCGACGCAGAAATAGCGCCGAGATATGCGGTGAGCTACGGGAGCTCCCCCTGTGTGACCTTCTTATGGTCTGGGGGTCTGTGGCTGTTTATTATCTCATGCTGTGTTGTATTGTGCTGTACTGTGGTCTCCTTTGTTGCGTTGTATTGTGTTATAATGTATTTTGTGCAAAGATTTGATCGGTTGACTTGCTGACTTCTTCAAGAACAGGCCTCTGGGCATCACATTACTACACAACACACAATGACCTCATCTCTCTCACTCACTCACACACACGAACACACACACACACACACACTCACACACACACACGAACACACACACACACACACACACACACACACACACACACACACAACACACACACACACACACACACACACACAACACACACACACACACACACACGCACACACGCACACATTTTAATACTTTATTTGGTTCCACAAATTATATTACATAAACAGGGAATCAAATGTATCGGGGCCAAGCAGCACTGAACACTTAAGGGTACACATAGCACCTCCTTCTCCACGTGGCTAAGCTGCCAATAATAGCTGAGACAGAGCAATATTTGGCAATTTGTTTGGCTTTTCTTTTAGACATTGCAGCAATTCTCAGACCGGTCATGGTGGATTTGTGTACATGGCCAAGACTTCCGAACACAAGTACACCATATCTACACCTATACCCAAGGTCAGTCATCACACTGAGCAGTGGTTGGTATTTGATATACTTGTCCCGGAAGGCCTGGTCCATGTACAGGTCAAAGGTACAGCCTACTTCTATGACCAGCACCTCTCCGTGGCTGGTGTCAACAAAAACAACGTCTGGTGTATTGGGTATGTTAGCAAAAACATCGTTGGTAAGGCCAAACCACTCTGGTTTCACTCTGGCATGTTTGTACATTGTTGCACTAGATGGTGATATGTTCCGTACCGCATCAGACACAATGTCCACAATACGGTCATGACGAGCGATGTACAGGTGTTTTGTATGCATTACATCCGTTTGTTATGTGTGCAATGGATTCTAGGTGTTGTGAATCCTGATGGTTTAAACAGAATGGACTGTGAGTTTGAGGATACAAGTGGACACGCACACACGCACACACACACACACAAACGCACACACACACACATGTGTTTTTTGTTATACTCAGGTCAAATGACAACAACACTGCCTGCCTGGCTAAAGCTTCAAACTAAACTCTAAGTAGGCATGTAATCCTCAAGCTACTAACAGCTTCAACTAAGCTCTTTTTACAGCTTGTCCTTAGCCCAAATAATGATGGAGGTAGACCATTATGAACTTATGTTATTCCATATTAATTTAGACAATAGCACCTAGAGCCATATGAAATCCGCGTTCACGGAATCGCGGACGGAATCGCGGAATTAACCAATAAAAATGGAATCAACTGCAAAACGTGGAATATTGCAGAATTTGGCCTAATCTGGACTGAATTTCGTTTTTGGGTGGAACGTTTGGTGCACACACGACCGGGGAGGCGGGGACTCTACAGCGTGTTACACCACAACACAGCCGCGGTGCTCAAGCGTCTGGCTGCTTCAAGTGTTAACATCGTCAAGAAGCTAAACTATTCCACAATAAGCCCTCAATTCAGAGCAGAACAGTATCCTAATGACTTTTATGCCTCCGGTGATAAGGTGTTTTGCTAATTCTGTCAACGTTCCGTGACTGGACCCGCAAAAAACACTTGCGACACTATTGTGATTAAATAGCTATAACGTTAGGACGTTTAGCTTCTAGCTAAATCTAGTGCACACATCCATTTGGTTAACGATTGTCATTATACACTGCCCTTTATAAACTAAATACACTTAAATAGCTATGTAACGTTATAGGACTATCTATGGAAATGATAGCTTCTAGAAGTTCTAGCTAAATCTGGTGCACCCATCGATTTGTTTAATGCAAACGATTGTCATTATACACTGCCCTTTATAATCTAAATAAACTTAAATAGCTATGAAACGTTACAGTACATAGGACTATAGATGGAAATGATAGCTTCTTGCTAAATCTAGTGCACCCATCCATTTGTTTAATGCAAACGATTGCCATTATACACTGTCCTTTATAAACGAAATAAACTAAACTAAAGGTGCCTAAATTATGCATTACTATATTTCATCACAATATAATAGATATAGCTAGGTTACTGACATTGTCATTGTGATAATGTCAGTAGTAGCTAGCTGTATCTATTGTTTACACTTGAAATATGTATTTTTATTTTGTCACAATATTAATTGAAAAATATTGTGTAAAATTGAACTGTATTTCTGAGTTGCAGCACTTAAAAACATTAAATGGACTGTTATATCTTATTCAATTGTGGACATTTATTCATTTTCCACTTATTAGACACTATTTCTGATGGTAAAATGAGCATAAAAGGCAAAATACAGAATTCTGAAATATTAAAACGGAAAAAATGGAATTTGGGGAAAAAATATAATGGAATTTGGAAAATAATAAAACGGATTTCATATGGCTCTAATAGCACCTCACATAATATTTTATTAGAAATGTGTGAAGCAGCGTGTGATGTGTCTCACAGCAAAGACACATACAGTAGTACTTACAGCAAAGACACGTACAGTACTTACAGCAAAGACACGTACAGTACTAACAGCAAAGACACGTACAGTAGTACAGCAAAGACACGTACAGTACTAACAGCAAAGACACGTACAGTACTAACAGCAAAGACACGTACAGTAGTACAGCAAAGACACATACAGTACTAACAGCAAAGACACGTACAGTACTAACAGACACTTGTATTGATTGTAAAGACACATACAGTACTTACAGACACTTGTATTGATTGTAAAGACACATACAGTACTTACAGATACTTGTATTGATTGTAAAGACATGTACAGTAGTTACAGACACTTGTATTGATTGTCATTGAGAATCACGCTAGATGTGGGAGATGAATGGGAGAAGTGACAACAAGGTATCATTACAGGCTAAACCGGTATGGAATGGAGTGTTGGCCAGTAAGGAATTATGTTTAATAGCCTACCTCTGTGATGCGAGAGGGAGTTTGAGAGAGATAAGGAGAGAGAGAGAGAGAGAGAGAGAGAGAGAGAGAGAGAGATGTTGAGAGAGAGAGGTTGAGAGAGAGTAGTGTTGTCAAAAATATCGAAGTATCGATACATATCGATACTGAATATTTAAAATGGTTTCGATACTAATTTCCCGAAATACCGATACTTTCTGCATTATCGGTACCAGCTGGCGAGTGTTCTACGCAAGTTGTTGACACGCTGTTCAGAGCACGCTTGCCCCTCTGCCTCCTCCAGCCCTCCCCCTCACAGAGCCGTCTTCAGTTTGTAAACAAACATTTTAGCTGAAGATGGCAAATGCAGAGCCTCCGCAACTTGTGCTTGTGGATAAAGAAAACAGCAGAAGTGCTGTTTGGAGGTACTTCGGGTTTGAAGTAAACAACGAAGGACAAGCTAAAGATGTCCCAATGCTATTTGCAAGCGGTGTTACAGAGCAGTGCAAACGCGGATCTCCATAAAGAATGAAAGAGGTTCGTGACAGCTGCTCTTTCAACGTCACTGTGACTGAAGCATTAAACCATTAACTCTAGTTTAATACATGATACGTTGTCTACTGATGGCGCATAATATCAACAGCTGATTTGTTGTTAGTAACGTTACAGATATCAGCTAACGTTAGCTACTGCTAGCCGTTAGCTCCCTTAGCTTAGCTGGCCACCTTTATAATTACTGCATGGAAACGGAGTAACGTTAACGTTTAAATGTTATGTCGAGGTCATACAATACTACAGTCGACATAAGGTTAACGTTACCCCATTTCCATGAAGTGTTTAAATAGCAGCAATCTTGTTGAAAATGTAACGTTACTAAATAAAGAGAGAGAGAGAGAGAGAGAGAGAGAGAGAGAGAGAGAGAGGGAGAGAGAGAGAGGGAGAGAGTGAGAGAGAGATATGGGGGATATGGGGGGCTCCTATGGGCTTAACTCAGGGGGGGGGGGGGGGGTGGAGGGGGAGGGGGACCATCGTTTCCGCGGGAAAGTGGGGTCTTGGATGTTGTGGGGTCGTCGCCCATTGGGGTGATGGGTGGCATGGGAGGTAGCGGGCTTGGCTCGGTGGGGGGAGTACCACCCTCGCCCCTCTACTGGGCCTGGCCCAATCAAATTCAAGGTACCCGTGTCGCTGAATACTCGGCCACACGTGAGACAGCCCTGGGATGTGGGGAGCCCTGTTTCTGGGGGTGGATGGCGGGGAGGGGGGGGGGGCCCTCTCATGGAGGTCTGGGAGGCTGAGCTCGTGTGTGTGTGTGTGTGTGTGTGTGTGTGTGTGTGTGTGTGTGTGTGTGTGTGTGTGTGTGTGTGTGTGTGTGTGTGTGTGTGTGTGTGTGCGTGTGTGTGTGTGTGTGTGTGTGTGTGTGTGTGT
>NC_140178.1:95058271-95083967 GCF_963971535.1 Notolepis coatsorum | reverse complement strand
GGGAATTGAACCAGCAACCTTCCTGTCACAAGCCAGCTTCTCTAACCTTTAGGCTCCTCAGATAGATAGATAGATAGATAGATAGATAAGATAGATAGATAGATAGATAGATAGATAGATAGATAGATAGATAAGACAGACAGACAGACAGACGACAAGACAGACAGACAGACAGAAGACAGACAGACAGACAGACAGACAGACAGACAGACAGACAGGACAGACAGACAGACAGACAGACAGACAGACAGACAACAGACAGACAGACAGACAGACAGACAGACAGACAGACAGACAGACAGACAGACAGACAGACAGACAGACAGACAGACAGACAGACAGACAGACAGACAGACAGACAGACAGACAGACAGACAGACAGACAGACAGACAGACAGAAGACAGACAGACAGACAGACAGACAGACAGACAGACAGACAGACAGACAGACAGACAGACAGACAGACATAATTGTCACAGTCTCTATATCGTCATCATCAACACAGAGGTGATGGGTTAATAAACTACTGCAGTAGTTCAGTTGCCTCCTCTCCTGCAACAGCATTCAGGGCACGGATGGAGACAGGGATGAAGATATTGGTGTGCATGTTCTCCATGGCCATAGGGACAGGGTCTACTTACTGTGAGGCCAGATGGTAACAGCTTGGACTCTGAGTTAGAAGATGGCTGCGTTCTGAACGATGGTCACAGCTTTATGAAGCACCTGCTTGTTGATTATGTGATTCAGACTAAACTGTACTCACACTCTGTCTTACTTGGACACCTTCACTTCTTATCCAGGGCCTGTCTTCTCTTTTGGTACCAAGGTTACCATACAAGCAGACGATAGAGAAAGAGACCACAGTTTCAATACAAGCTCTATAGAACAGTGTTATCAGAATCTTACCAATCCGAATTAAAAAGACAAGTGTAAAATGGTAAATGGTAGGGCTGTCTTAAATACTTTGAAGCTTCGAAGCTTCGTTCGATGGGCATGGGATTCGAATATGAAATAAATGTGATTATGTAAATTTTTTTTTTTCTTTTTTTTTGCTAAATCAACTCTGCCTCTCTTTGTAACACTTTGACTGCCTGGACACGTCTTTTCACGTATTTGCTGGCCATGCTAAAGTTGCCGGGGATGCCTGTACAGCGTCCTTATATCAATATTTCAAAAATCTGCGATCGGATTCATATTCCCCCTCCGCTGGCCTGAGATCCACCAGCAGGACCCACTGAGCTCTCTGGCGGTTCAGGAGCGCCATCTGGTGGCCGATCGGCGCAATCGCCACACAGGATGTTGAATAGAGGTTGTCATGACGACCGTAGTACTTCGGGCGCTCGCTATGGTTCATGGGACTCTGGCTCGTCACGCTACACGGTGATCGATTGGCAATAACTCGATAAACAACATGATTTGGACGTATATACCATTATACAAGCTGGAGATGGACCGGGTAAAAATATATCCCATAATGATAAAATTTCTACTCGACGATGATCGCCCAACGGCGCGCGGAGACTGGGGTGAGTTTTAGCGTGTGACGTTACCGTCTTAGATACTAACTGCTATTATCAACATTTGACCCACATTAGATGATTGGTATAACGCTGCCCACGGAATTATAAACGCCCCCTCGCCCATCCGGTCAACATCAGATGATGTGTAGTAACTTCTAGAAGTACGTCTAGTTGGAATTTTTTATATCGCGCTGATTGCCATCAAACTGTATTTCATCATCAATATAATGCATTTGGGGCTATATATCATGTTCTGGAGAAAGCTGCAGAAAGAGATGAAAACATACTTATACATTAGACCATACTTTACTATGAATATGTGAATGAAAAAGTTTAACGTTGCTACACAATGAACAATACATATAGGACTTTGAATGGGCCCCTAATAATGGCAATGTAGCAATAGAATTTAAAAAGTTATAGCCCTGCAAAGAAGGGGACTTTCTCCATAGACAAATAGCGCTGCAATCTATGGTATATCATTAATTTAACCCAAGGCAACCAAAGTGTTAATTACAACAATCAATGCTGTTTGTTATTTAAGATGAGGTCGGACTCGGCACTGACAGATTTGTGTTCATTGTGCTGCTTTTATAAAGCCTCAAATGACGGCTTACAATATTTCATGGAAGCAAATTGTTTAGTTTGTCTAAGATTTAAAAAGGTTTAAACTTTACAGCACTGAGTGATAAAGTTGAACAAAGTGATGTACAAGTTCCACAACAAAACAAAAAAATTATTAAAAAATAAATAAAAAATTTATAATATATAATCAAATCAAATCAAATTTATTTATAAGGGCCCGACAACACACGTTAATGTCCCCATCGGCCCCGAGCTTTGAATTCAAAAAAAAATTGAAGGTCAGCCCTAGTAAATGGTAAATGGCTGCATTTATATAGCGCTTTTATCCAAAGCTCTTTACAATGTGTTCCTCACATTTGAACCATTCACTCGGACATTCACACACCGACAACTGACAACTGCTCTGGGAAGCTGGAGAATGTCGTCTGAAGCCTATACACATGTCTCTAGTAATTATAATAATAATAATAATAATAATAATAATAATAATAATAATAATAATAATAATAATAATAATAATAATAATAATAATAATAATAATAATAATAATAATAATAATAATAATAATAATAATAATAATAATAATAATAATAATAATAATTAATAATAATAATAATAATAATAATAATAATAATAATAATAATAATAATAATAATAATAATAATAATAATAATAATAATAATAATAATAATAATAATAATAATAATAATAATAATTAATTTAATTTATATAGCGCTTCTCAATAACCCGAAGTCGCTGACAATAGTCGGGAGCAAAAGTAAAAACAAAGAAACAAAAGCAAAGAAACAAAAACAAAGAAACAACAAAGAAACAAAAACAAAATTAGAGTATAGTATTAGAGACATTAACCATTTCACTACCACACTACCAAAGGGTTAACCCTTTCACTGCGACAATACAGAAGGTTAACCCTTTCACTACCGCCTGTAGTGTGGCAGTGAAAGGTTAACCTTCTGTAGTGTGGTAGTGAAAGGGTTAAGTTCTAGAAAAGCATTATCACCCCAAGACACAAAATCATCAACAACTGGGCCATGGGCCAACTTCATGGCCAGCCAGAAGGCTAACGATTACAGAGTCGTCAGCAAACGTAACAGTGTGTCTGTTGGCGTAGCGGCTGTGACAGTCATTTAAATGACCCAGAGAGGAGAGAGGAGGCAGCCCTGAGGCTGGATGATGTGAGCTCACTGGACTGGCTCCCATTCAACCTTGGTGTCTGAGCTCTGTTGGTGAGGAGAATCCAGCCTACAATGCGTGTAACTCATTTGCTGACTCATTTCCCAACTAGCACGTGTGGCTGAATAGTGTTAAAGTGTGTTTTCCTTCGGTCATGACATGCTTTATCAGGGGATGTGGTGGGGATTGATAATGTGTGGGGTGTTTGGGGGACAGACAGGCTGTTCCGGGGGGGGTTCACATGCTTTCGAGCAACACTGTACTTATTGTACTTATATTATACCTATTCTTACGTCTGCACTTTCTACATTGCTTTTATTCTGTCAACTCTGTATGTTAAAACCTTCCTGCACCCCACTAAAGCACTGCACACGGTGTACCCTTCCGGACGTTTTCTGTCCCGTGTACTTTACATGTAATATATATATATTTACTTATGAATTTCTTTAAAAAATATTTATGAATACCATTATTAACTTCAGTCCTCAACATAGATATAAAATATTCATTCATTTTCAGGATTTTAACCCCTTAAATACAAGTCTGTGTGATTGAAGCGTGGCTTATTTTCAAGACAAAAAACACTAAGGGTTAATTATTTTCCATCCCATAAATGCTAATGTCATTTTTTTTGGGGTGGGATTATGAGATACAAGTTTGATACATACAAAATAATGATGATGATGGTGATGACGATGAAAATGTTATACATGCTTGTATGACCTCTCGTCTTGATCATTGTAATGTCTTGTATGTTGCCGTCAGTTAGGCTTCCCTCTCTCGCTTGCAGTTAGTCCAGAACACTGCTGCCCGTCTGCTAACTGGTGCACATGAGCCAGAGCACATCTCCCCTCCACTGGCTTCCTGTGCGTTTTAGGATCGATTTTAAGATTTTGCTGTTTGATTTTAAGTGCCTGAACGGCTTGGCATAGCTGATGATGATGATGATGATGATGATGATGATGATGATGATGATGATGATGATGATGATGATGATGATGATGATGATGATGATGATGATTGAAGGGGGATGATGATTGAAGGGGGATGATGATGTGGAGTGAAACAGAGGTGAGGGAATTAGAGAGAATGAGTGTGTGTAGAGGGATGAAGGGATGACAGAGAAAACAATAAGATCTGTCTTTCTGACACTATTCTAACAGCCTCAACACACACACACACACACACACACACACACACACACACACACACACACACACACACACACACACACACACACACACACACACACACACACACACACACGCACACACACACACACACACACACACACACACACACACACACACACACACACACACACACACACACACACACACACACACACACACACACACACACACCATTGACGAGAGGGAGATAGATTTACAATCACAGGAAGCCAATGCCAGAGAGATAGAGCTACCAGCCCTGCCTGTCTGTCCCAGGTCCAACACACACACACCACACTCCAGAACACACTGCAGACCTCTGTCCCAGCTTGTGATGTGTGACTGACCTCTTGATGGATTATTTACGCTCCGGCGCTTCTGACAACTGTGGTTTGACAGGAATGAAAGTGTCGCTTATTATTTATACTCGGGCGAAGATTTCTATCATCTCTATGGTAACAAACCACGCCAGGCTCCCGACCGTTGGTGACTATCTGCTCTGACGCTCTCTCCTCCACCGCCTCCATGTTGGTTCACAGCCCTACGACTAGGGCTGAGCCCAAACGTTCGAACCTTTGAACCTTCTATCGTTACGGTGGCATTCGAATTCTAAATCAACATTTGAATTTCTTTTTTTTTATAAAAAAATAATATATATATATTATTATAATTTTTTTTTATGTGTCTATTGATTCTGTTTAAACCAATGGGTTTTTTCTTCACAGTTGCAGATAAAGATTAGGCTGCTACACTAATATTATAGTATTAAAAGAAACTGATGAGTTATATTCATTAAATAAAGTTGATTTAATAAAAAAATAAAGACTCATTTAACACTTTGATCGCCGGGGTTAAATTCATAATTTACCATCCCTCGCCAGCTCTATTTGTCTATGGAGAAGTTCCCCTTCTTTGCAGGGCTATAACTTTTTAAATTGTATTGCTAAATTGACATTATTATGGCCCATTCAACATCCTATATCTATTGTTCAGGGTGTAGCAACGTTATACTTTTTCATTCACATATTCATACTAAAATACGGTCTAAAGTATAAGTATGTTTTTATCGTTTTCTGCAGCTTTCTCCAGAACTTGATTTATAGCCCTAAATGCACTATATTGATGATCAAATACAGTTTGGTAGGAATCTGTGCGAGATAAAAAATGTCAACTGGACGTGCTTCTAGGAGTTACTACGTATGATCTGATGTTGACCGGATGGGCGGGGGGTCGTTTATAATTCCGTGGGCAACGTTATATCATTCATCTAGTGTGGGTGATATGATCATCAGAGCAGTTTATATGGAACACGTTAAAAAAAAACGCTGAATCTTACCGCAGCTTCCTCATAGCATTGGGCGATGAGCGTGGAGCAGAGATATTCCTATTATGGGATGTAGAAATACCCGATCCATTTCCAGGTTGTATAATAGTATATACGTCCAAATCATGTTGTTTATCGAGTTATTTGCAACCGATCGACATCCATTGTGTCAAGATGGAGTCCTGCTAATGATAGCGAGTGCCCGGACGAAATATGGGTGAACACCACTTCATCCGCATCACTTCCTGTTTGGGCGAGCGGCCGATCGGCCACCAGATGGCGCTCTTGAACCGTTGGAGAATTGAGAGGGGCTCACCAGTACATATAATGTCTCCGGGGGAGAAATATGATTTCGATCACAGATTTTTGAAATATTGATATCAAAGACGTGTTACGGCGTCTTCGGCAGAATGAGCATGGCGGGGAATGACGAGTTTCGGTGTCTTCGGCGATTAAAGTGTTAATCAGATTAGTCTTTTAATTTATTTTTTGAGATATTTTTTTTTAATAAAAAACGAAGGTTCGAACGTCCGTTCGAAAAACCCTGACGAAGTTCGAATCCCAAAAACAGGCTTCGGGGACAGCCTTACCTACAACCAAAGTGAAACCACCAGTGTATCCATGGCAACGGTTAGCATTTCGTCCAATCACATCTATGTGACAAATGACTTATCTCAAGCCCCGCCCTCTTCTCTTGATCCTCCAAATCACAACCAAAGTGTGTCCGAGGGAAGTGACAGTTGTGAGTGGAGGATCAAGAAAAGAGGGCGGGGCTTGATATAAGACAATTATGACAAGTGTCCGTGATATGACACAATTCTGGAGGTGAGCGACGTAAAAGAAGGAGTCGGAAATGTGTAATTTCTGTTGAGTGATAGTTGTGAAAAGTGTGGAGCGCCTTAGCATAGCCACGGAAAACCGATTCAACAATCAATCCCAGCATCCCCCGTGTTTTGCTCCCTGCCTCTGCAACACTCACCCCAAGTCTGATTCCAAGAGGAATCTGACTGTTTAAAGGGGAACGCCATCCATTTTAAGAATACATTTGCACATGTTCTTCCTGTGCCCCGGGGCGATTTGGTCAGTGTTTGCGAACATGCACCGCTCTCTCCTGAAGCTAGAAACCAGCGAGAAGCAGAGCGAGAACCCTCTGGTGATGTACCTGGGCTGTAAACCCCGGGGCCGCTCCAGAGATAATGAATGGGGCTCTGACTTTATGAGGCTGTAAATGTTTGCGTGAGCTGTTATGCCCAAATGAGGTTTTAATCACGGCTCAGACCTTCTAGGAATTATATTTAAGAATATAAACCTAATTTGTGTGTAAGAGCTCACACAAACATGTTATGTTCCTGGCCAAATTCCCAATCAGGTCTGTGACATCAAGGCCACCTAATCATCCCTTCCCCTTAATTGGCTGATACCAATCCCTGTCTCCTGAGCCGTTCAGCCATTGTGTGTAGTGTGATGTGTGCCTGGTGCCAGTGTATGGCAGCCATTGAGCCTGCGTAGCCCAAGGTTGGGTGCTACCAGTGGTGGTGAATTTCCACCTTACATTGTAGGGAGCGCTTTGAGTGTCTAGAAAAGCGCTATATAAATGTAATGAATTATTATTATTATTATTATTATTATTATTATTATTATTATTATTATTATTATTATTATTATTATTATTATTATTATTATTATTATTATTATTATTATGTTAAATTTTAAGCGTCAATGAACCAACTCCAAAATGTGTCACTTGACGACATCATGAAGTCTTGAAGGTTTTCAGCTTAGGGAGGTTTGTCTGACGTAACCGCCATTGGAACAGCACAGCGTGAATTCTGGGGTATTGTGTAATTCCCCCGTAATGTCACACAGAGGAGGAAGGAGGAGGAGGAGTTATGTCACCAGGTCAGACTGTATGTTAGACTGTGTGTGTGTGTGTGTGTGTGTGTGTGTGTGTGTGTGTGTGTGTGTGTGTGTGTGTGTGTGTGTGTGTGTGTGTGTGTGTGTGTGTGTGTGTGTGTGTGTGTGTGTGTGTGTGTGTGTGTGTGGTCCAGTGGGGCATGTAATGAACTACATCATGCAGTGTCAGCAGCAGCCCCCTAAATTACGACTATAGATTAATGCAGAGAGTTAGAGAAAGAGAGAGAGAGAGAGAGAGAGAGAGAGAGAGAGAGAGAGAGAGAGAGGATGGTAGAAGAGAGAGAGGTAGAGAGGGGAAGGGAGAGGAGAAGAGAGATAGAGAGGGGAAAGGAGAAGATAAGAGAGAGAGAGAGAGGGGGGGGTGAGAGAAGAGAGAGAGAGAGAGAGAGAGAGAGAGAGAGAGAGAGAGAGAGAGAGAGAGAGAGAGAGAGAGAGAGAGAGGCAGTGCCGTGGTTTCTCCTTAGAGCCCCATTATAATCTAAGTCAGGGCAGTGCTGTGGTTTCTCCTTAGAGCCCCATTGTACTTTTAGTCAGAGCAGGGCAGGGCCATGGTTTCTCCTTAGAACCCCATTATACATTTAGTCAGTGCAGGGCCATGGTTTCTCCATAGAGAGATCCATTATACATTTAATCAGGGCAGGGCCATTGTTTCTCCTTAGAGATCCATTATACATTTAGTCGGTTAGTGTGGTGGTTTCTCCATAGCATTGTACTTTTAGTCAGGGCAGGGCCATGGTTTCTCCATAGAGCCCCATATATACTTTTAGTCAGAGTGATGTGGTTTCTCCATAGAGCCCCATTTGACCTTTTAGAGCCGCGGCTATAGGACTGACTCTGTCACAAGTTTGAGCAGGTATTGCTGATTGGCTCATGAGGAACCCAACGGGTTGCCGGGCAGAGTCTGGAGGGTCCCCACATGGCAAAATGTAGTCATGTAGTCAAATGTTTTAATGACCCAAGGCTGATTTTCCTGTTAAAATGTTCATACAGGGCTTAATTTCCGATGGGTTACCATGGAAACAAGCTGCAGGCTGACGCACCAACATCACATCTGTTCTACAGTCAGAGCAGAGAGTTCACAACGCAAGCACTTTGAAATATAACACTCTGCTTTTCTTTCTTTCTTTCTTTCTTTCTTTCTTTCTTTCTTTCTTTCTTTCTTTCTTTCTTTCTTTCTTTCTTTCTTTCTTTCTTTCTTTCTTTCTTTCTTTCTTTCTTTCTTTCTTTCTTTCTTTCTTTCTTTCTTTCTTCTCTCTTTCAGGGATGGTATTGTCAACCTATTAAATGTCCCTTTGTATCCTATTCACACACACTGACCAATGAACAGCTTTGGAATGCTTTAGAGAGAGAGGTGTGTTTGTGTGTGTGCATGTGTGCATGTGTGTGCCTGTGTATGTGTGTGTGTGTGTGTGTGTGTGTGTGTGTGTGTGTGTGTGTGTGTGTGTGTGTGTGTGTGTGTGTGTGTGTGTGTGTGTGTGTGTGTATGTGTGCATGTGTGTGTTTGTGAGCATCTCATAACTGAGTTTTTCTTCATGCAGTGAGTGCACTGATGAGATTTTAATATTTTTTAATAGATGGGTTTAATATCTCGTTGTGTGTGCGTGCGCGCGTGCGTGTGTGTGTGTGTGTGGACTGTGGGAGCGAGGGTTATGTGCGATAGTGTTACATAGAGAACAATAGTGGTATTGTACCTGTGTCGGCAGCTACTGTCTGTGTAGTAGAGATAATCTACCACAGTGATATAGAACCTTCTCTCCTGCTCTCTGTCTGTCTGTCTGTCTGTCTGTCTGTCTGTCTGTCTGTCTGTCTGTCTGTCTGTCTGTCTGTCTGTCTGTCTGTCTGTCTGTCTGTCTGTCTGTCTGTCTGTCTGTCTGTCTGTCTGGCTGGCTGTCTGTCTGGCTGGCTGGCTGTCTGTCTGTCTGCATCTCTATATGTCTGTCTGTCTGCCTGTCTGTCTGTCTGTCTGTCTGTCTGTCTGTCTGTCTGTCTGTCTGTCTGCATCTCTATATGTCTGTCTGTCTGCCTGTCTGTCTGTCTGTCTGTCTGTCTGTCTGTCTGTCTGTCTGTCTGTCTGTCTGTCTGTCTGTCTGTCTGTCTGTCTGTCTGTCTGTCTGTCTGTCTGTCTGTCTGTCTGTCTGTCTGTCTGTCTGTCTGTCTGTCTGTCTGTCTGTCTGTCTGTATGTCTGTCTGTCTGTATGTATTTGTATGTATGTCTGTATGTTTGTCTGCTTGCCTGCCTGTGTCTATATCTGTCTGTATGTATGTATGTATGCAGGGACCGAAACTAAAGCCCGCCGCCCGCCAGGGGCGGGCTGTTTTTACCTTTGGCGCATGACACTTAGAGGGCTGCCCGCCGTGTGGCGTGTAGACGTGTAGTTCATAACGATACTCTTGTGCGAGTACAGATTATAGCCGCTCGTCTTTTTTTTCTCCGCCGCGAGATCGTTAAAAAACTACAAGTCCCACATCGCACTAGGTCCAATCACAGTAGAGTGACGTGACTGGTTTCATGAGAAAAAAAGCAAATGACCAATCGGAAGCCATCATTTGGCTTGTTTACTTCCATCTGCTCTAGTCTATATCGGACCTCCAAGAGCTAACGTTACTGTTTAAACAATGACCCAGTCAACTATTCACTTTTAGTTTAATACATGACGAGGCATTGTCTAACGGTATCTAGCTGGCTAGCTACTGATAGCTGCTGATATCAACAAATGCTCCAGCAATAGTCTACTCGAGTGCATAATACCTCCGGTCCCTCGTTAGCTAGCTTAGCTAGCTCACGTTGATCCATCTGTCCCAGTAAACTAAATTGTCTTAACGTTATCTACCGGGCTAGCAGTAGCTACAGGTAGCTCCTGATATCAATGTCTTATAACATTGATTGAATGCGTATTCTAGCTGAGGGCATGTTGAATGTGATTTGACAAAAGAACGGTAACGTTATAAATAGGCCCAGCTGCATCGCCGGAGAATCCTTGCATGCTGAATGTAGGGTCTAGCTGAATATAGGGTCTAGCTGCAGGGCCGGAGAATCCTTGCTGGAGCTATTTACACACAGACAGTGGAGCTGTTTGCAGATAGCAAGCATTTTGACTTATTGCGTGGTGGCGATGTCTCGCAGATAATACAACTACAAGTATGATTATATAATATATATTTTATTTAAAAAAAAAAATTATATAAAATATATATATATATTTTTTAATCAAAAAAATTTTGGCATGTAAGAAATATGCTTGGCGGGTAGACTCTTCCCATCTACCCGCCACTGGCCGGTGAGTCAAAAAGTTAATTTTGCTCCCTGTATGTATGTATGTATGTATGTATGTATGTATGTATGTATGTATGTATGTATGTATGTATGTATGTATGTATGTATGTATGTATGTATGTATGTATGTATGTATGTATGTATGTATGTATGTATGTATGTATGTATGTATGTATGACTGTAGTATGTATGTATGTATGTATGTATGTATGTATGTATGTATGTATGTATGTATGTATGTATGTATGTATGTATGTATGTAGTATGTATGTATGTATGTAGTATGTATGTATATATTAATGTATGTATGTATTAATGTATGTATGTATGTATGTATATATGTATGTATGTATGTATGTATGTATGTAGTATGTATGTATATATTAATGTATGTATGTATTAATGTATGTATGTATGTATGTATATATGTATATATGTATGTATGTATGTATGTATGTATGTATGTATGTCTGTCTGTCTGTCTGTCTGTTTGTCTACCTGTCAATCCAATTATCACCACGACACCCAGTGTCGAGGAAATTATGTCTCCATCAAAGTAATATAATTAATTTCTGTTATTTTACTAATATAATTAATATTACTTTTGATTTACTTTCACAAACACTGGTCATTCATCACTGTCGAGAACACAGGACGTCGATTTGTGTTGCTCTGTCTCCTGACTCAGCGTAAAGTAAAGTGACATCACTGCTTATGGGATTTGTGTTTTATGAGAATGGGTCGACGGGAGGTGAGTTACATCATCAGTCTGGTAAACATAATACTCTGTTGGAAGCAGCATCATCCACAAAGGATGAGTAGAGGGTAAGACAGTTACTTCTGCCATCTTTAGTGGAACATTAGGTTCATGTATAATTAATCTATACAGTGAGTGAGTGGGCGAGTGAGTGAGTGAATGAGTGAGTGAGTGAGTGAGCGAGCGAGCGAGCGAGTGAGTGAGTGAGTGAGTGAGTGAGTGAGTGAGTGAGTGAGTGAGTGAGTGAGCGAGCGAGCGAGCGAGTGAGTGGGTGAGTGAGTGAGTGAGTGAGTGAGTGAGTGAGTGAGTGAGTGAGTGAGTGAGTGAGTGAGTGAGTGAGTGAGTGAGTGAGTGAGTGAGTGAGTGAGTGAGTGAGTGGGTGACTGACTGACTGACTGACTGACTGACTGACTGACTGACTGACTGACTGACTGACTGACTGACTGACTGACTGACTGACTGACTGACTGACTGAATGAATGAATGAATGAATGAATGAATGAATGAATGAATGAATGAATGAATGAATGACTGACTGACTGCTTGACTGCTTGACTGAATGACTGACTGACTGACTGACTGACTGACTGAATGACTGAATGACTGACTGACTGACTGACTGATGAATGAATGCTGTGCCTCATTGCAGGAGACATTGTGTGGCTGCCCTGCACCACTGCTGTAACCCATCCATCATTCACTCAACCACATCTCCACCTCTCAACCCCTCTCTCTCTCTATATCCTTCCCCTCTAACTTCCTCATCCCTACCCTACACTCTGCCCATCTCCAAATAATAATAAATAATAATAGATAAAATGCATATAGCGTCTTTCATAGAACCCAAGGTCGCTTCACAATCAGGACAAAAAATAGGGCTAGGGAAGTAGCGAAAAAAGGGGGATGAGGGCAGGTAAGGGATAATGGACCTAATCTAATCTAAACTAATTGATGGGGAAAAGCCTTGGTGAAGAGGTGTGTTTTAAGAGCAGTTTTGAAGGTGTCCAGGGTTGGGGCATTGCGGATTTCGGGGGGGAGAGAGTTCCAGAGGGTAGGGGACGCCACGCTGAAGGTTCTGTCCCCGAAAGTCCGTAACCAGGTGCAAGGGATGGAGAGGAGACCTAGATCAGAGAATCGTAGGTTCCGGGATGGAGTGTGCTGGTGGAGGAGATCAGACAGGTATCGGGGGAGAGGGCATGGAGGGACTTGTAGGTGAGGAGTAGGAGTTTGAAAGTGATGCGGAACTTGACTGGGAGCCAGTGGAGGTGGATGAGGGTGGGGGGGTGATGTGCTGCCAGGGCTTGGTCTGAGTGAGAACCCTGGCAGCTGAGTTCTGAACATACTGGAGCCTGTCCAGGGCTTTGCTGGGTACCCCGAACAGGACTCCGTTAGAGTAGTCCAACCAGGAGGTGATAAATGAGTGGATCAGGGTCTCAGCCACAGAGTCTGAGAGTGAGGGTCGGAGACGGGAGATGTTTTTGAGGTGGTAGAAGGCAGACTTGGTGACGGATTTGATGTGGGAGTGAAATGAAAGTGTGGAGTCAAGGGTGACGCCCAGGTTACAGACTTCGAGAGATGGGGAGATGGAACAGCCGCCAACGTGGAGGAGGAGATCTCCAACCTTCCGTAGCAGTGCCTTGGGGGCCACAACCATGAGCTCTGTCTTTTTGCTGTTCAGTTTGAGTAATTTGGTTGACATCCAGGTTTTTATGGCGTGGAGGCAGTTGACTAAGGACTGTGGGGGGAGCTGGGAGGATGGTGAGGTGCTGAGATAGAGCTGAGTATCATCAGCATAGCAGTGGAAGTTGAGTCCATAGTGACGTATAATCTGACAGAGGAGGAGCATGTAAATGGTGAATAGTAGGGGACCCAGCACGGAGCCTTGGGGGACACCGTGGTTGACTGGGGCCGGGGGGGGGGGATGAGCCGCTGACGCTGACAAACTGAGATCTATTTGTGAGATATGAATGAAACCATGACAGAGCTGTACCAGTGATGCCAAGGTTGTCGGAGAGGCATTTGAGGAGGACTGAGTGGGATATTGTATCGAACGTCGCGGAGAGGTCGAGAAGGATGAGGAGGCTGATGTGTCCGCAGTCTGCGGCAAGGAGGAGGTCATTAGTGATCTTAATGAGGGCGGTCTCTGTGCTGTGATGTGGCTCGGTAGCCGGTAGGCTGACTGAAGGGGTTCGTAGAGCTCATGTTGGACAGATGTTGATGAAGCTGGGCGGCGACTGCCCTCTCCAAGGAAAGGACGGTTGGAGATCGGCCGGTAGTTATCCAGCAGCTCAGGATCTCCACCCTCCTCTTCCTCTCCTGACAACTCTCTACCCATCTCTCTCTCTCTATCTCTCTCTCTACTCCTCCTCTCCTGACAAACTCTCTACCTGTCTCTATATCTCTCTATCTCTCTCTCAGTCCTTACTTTTTCTTTTCCTCCTTATTATATGTTTCTCAGGCCAGGTGGCCCATTACACCATGAGCCCATCTCCCGTTTCCTAAATGCATTACAGACTGTTTGAAAAAGCTGTTTTGCTATGATAATTGGTAATGAAATATCAAAATAATGTTTCAATAAGATGTACTTGTGTTTAATAAGTTGTTTTATTCAGAAGTTAACACAAATAAATATTATTACCAGTACAGTACAGTATCTAGCACACTGTCAGGAGCAAACAGAAAGAATCATTTCAAACTTGAACTATGTGACATGGCTTGAATCAACTGCTCCAGTGGAGTTGCTCAGTGGCCAATGGTGTCAACTGTGGTTGTACTGGGCAGCTCCCAGGTGTGAATGGAACTGTGTGAATGTTAAGCTGGGCGAAAAAGAGCATCTGTGCTCAGCGAACCTACCCTGGGTAAATAAAGGTAAATTAATGCGTTAATTATATTATCACGCGATACTAGTATAGCGTTAACGCAGCACGTTAACGCCGTTAACGGCCCAGCTCTAATATATATATATATATATATATATATATATATATATATATATATATATATATATATTATATATATATATATATATATCATTCCTCTTCCTCTCCTAACTCTACCCCTCTTTGCCTCCTTCCCTACATCTATCCACCCCTCCCCCAATCTTGGTACTGGGCCCTGGCACCAAAGTAGACAACGAGGAGGGGGGGGTAACCAACTGGAGGAATGAGAAAGATGGATGGAAGGAAGGATGGACGGATGGATGGATGGATGGAGAGATGAGAGAGAAAGGGGAAGAAGAGGAGGGGAGGGATGATAGAGTGAGGGAGGGAGGGATGAAGGCAGGGAAGGGGGGGAGTGAGGGATGAGATAGAAGAAGAGATAAGAGAGAGAGGAAGAGCATGAATAGGCTGGATGCAGAGATGAAAGGAAGGAACAGCGGGACAGAGAGGGGGGGGGGGGGGTGGAGGGAGAGATGGAGCCAGGAATGAGAGAATGGACTGAAGGGAAAGATGAGAAGAGATGAGAGGGAGGGGGAGATGGGTTAAAGGAGGACAAACACAAAGAGGGAAATGAGAGAGGGAGAGGGAGAGAGAGAGAGAGAGAGAGAGAGAGAGAGAGAGAGAGAGGAGAGAGAGAGAGAGAGAGAGAGAGAGAGCGAGAGAGAGAGAGCGAGAGAGAGAGAGAGAGAGAGAGAGAGAGAGAGAGAGAGAGAGAGAGAGAGAGAGAGAGATAGGGGGGAGAGAGAGAGAGAGAGGGGGGCATACATTATACTGTATAGACGGTTTCACTGGAATTCTATTACTAGGGAACAGTTTAGACTCCAATGTATTTTCCGTTGTATTGCAATGTATTGCATCAGACAACATGGCAACATAAACTTTTATTATTGTTGTCACTTTGAAACCATCTCTATATGTATTATAGGGTTAGGAATATAGGGAAAGAAAGGATGAGAACAGAAGGATGAGAGAGAGAGACGTAATCTGTAATTAAGCATTACATCACGCGCAGGAGTGGTTTGTGAACAATAAACCATGCCTAGGGGTGGTCGTTAGGCCCGAGGCGCAGCCGACCCCCCTAGGCATGGTTTATTGTTCACAAATCACGACTGCAAGTGGTGTAAAGCTTTTATACAACTGCCACATTCATCCAACCTTATTTCTATACAATAAACACACATTAATCGAAGATTTATTGAAAAAACCATCCACCAGAAAAAGTAGTTCCCACAACTACAAAAAAGACAATTTGCCTCCATGTGGAAGCAGATCGGAAGTGCATCCAACCAACTAACACATCCAACTGTGTATTATTGGAATGATTGAGAGAAGTTGCCTCATGTGGAAGCAGCTTGAAGTGCATCCAACCAACTAACACATCCAACTGTGTATTATTGGAATGATTGATTGAAAATTGTATTACCAGATGCAGAATGGGTACAATACAGTACGGCTCAATACACACAATTGTTAAGGGAATGCAGACCTACTTTCCATAGAACTTCATTCTTAGATGCTTCTATAGAAAGTAGGTAAAACAAATTAAAACGTTTTCTTTGCCCTATAGGAAAAAAAACTTTTCTTCGCCCTATTCTTTTATTTATTTTTTTAAACCTACTGTAGAGGGCCTAAACTTAACCAGTTGGAAACCAAGCGTACAGTAATAAAATTAGCAATCAATCAATCAATCAACTCAATAGGCCATGCTCACTGTAGAACAGCGCAGCACCCAGCTCTCTCTCAGTCTGACTATCCCCCGCGTTGCAGGCAGAGTGTGTGTGTGTGTGTGTGTGCGTGTGTGTGTGCGTGTGTGTGTGTGTGTGTGCGTGTGTGTGTGTGTGTGTGTGTGTGTGTGTGTGTGTGTGGGGGGGGGGGGTGGGGGGGGGGTGTGTGGCGGTGGGTGGAGACTAGAGCGAGCGCTGACAGTCGAAAGGAAAAAGAAATTGAAAAAGAAATTGAAAATTAATCAATCAATCAATCCGCGATTTTTCTTTTGTTACAGAATGATTCAAGACCCATCAATTACATCATCCAACATTGTTTAAACGACTAAGACATTCGCTGTGACAGAATCGCTTGATATTTAGTCGTTTAGTCGCTATCAACATATCCATTTGTAAAGATTATTGTCCACCTTCTTGTGATCCGGCGGATTGATGTGATGTGATTCGGTTGTGGGCGGGTCCTGGGCCAGCAAGCGTGGACTGATCGCAATACATACGTGTAAATGGACTGTTTCAGCCAATCAGAATCGAGAAATTTGCATGCCGTTGTATAATTTATTATAATCCCACACACACAAACACACACACAAACAAATACACACACACACACACACAAACACATACATATATATACAGTACACGCACAATTACATAATGTATACATGTATATACTGCACTTTATATAAGTGCAACCAAACACACTTTACAAACGCAGACATATAAGAGCACACACCAACAAGGAAGCACACACGCAAACTCACGTGTGGTCACAGACAGAAACACACACATACATACAAGTGCAAACACACACACACACACACACACCAAGGAAGCACACACAGAAACACACACATCCATACAAGTGCAAACACACACACACACACACACACACACACACACACCAACAAGGAAGCACACACGCAAACACACGTGTGGTCACTGACAGAAACATACACATACATACAAGTGCAAACACACACACACACACACACACACACACACACACACACACACACACACACACAGAGCACAGGGGGATAAGTGTCTGGCTGGAACCCGCTGCGTTGAATCTGCATAATTGTCAACGTTCCAGAGTTTTCCTGGCTGGCGTTCGCTGCTCGTTGCTATGGTGACAGCTCCAGGAAAGGGAATTTCCGTTTAGCAGGACAGGGAAAGAGAGTGAGAGAGAGGGTGGGAGGGAAGGTGACAGAAAGAAAAGAGTGTGAGAGAGGAGGGAGAGAAAGAGAGAGGATGGGAGAGAGGAGGTTGACAGAAAGAGGAAGAGAGAGGATGGGAGAGAGGGGGGTGACAGAAAGAGGAAGAGAGAGGATGGGAGAGAGGGGGGTGACAGAAAGAGGAAGAGAGAGGGTGAGAGAGAGGGGGGTGACAGAAAGAGGAAGAGAGAGGATGGGAGAGAGGGGGGTGACAGAAAGAGGAAGAGAGAGGGTGAGAGAGAGGGGGGGTGACAGAAAGAGGAAGAGAGAGGGTGAGAGAGAGGGGGGTGACAGAAAGAGGAAGAGAGAGGGTGAGAGAGAGGGGGGTGACAGAAAGAGGAAGAGAGAGGATGGGAGAGAGGGGGGGTGACAGAAAGAGGAAGAGAGAGGGTGAGAGAGAGGGGGGTGACAGAAAGAGGAAGAGAGAGAGGATGAGAGAGAGGGGGGTGACAGAAAGAGGAAGAGAGAGGATGGGAGAGAGGGGGGTGGACAGAAAGAGGAAGAGAGAGGGTGAGAGAGAGGGGGGTGACAGAAAGAGGAAGAGAGAGGGTGAGAGAGAGGGGGGTGACAGAAAGAGGAAGAGAGAGGATGGGAGAGAGGGGGGTGACAGAAAGAGGAAGAGAGAGGGTGAGAGAGAGGGGGGTGACAGAAAGAGGAAGAGAGAGGATGGGAGAGAGGGGGGTGACAGAAAGAGGAAGAGAGAGGATGGGAGAGAGAGAGGGTGACAGAAAGAGGAAGAGAGAGGGTGAGAGAGAGGGGGGTGACAGAAAGAGGAAGAGAGAGGGTGAGAGAGAGAGGGGGGTGACAGAAAGAGGAAGAGAGAGGGTGAGAGAGAGGGGGGTGACAGAAAGAGGAAGAGAGAGGATGAGAGAGAGGGGGGTGACAGAAAGAGGAAGAGAGAGGATGGGAGAGAGGGGGGTGACAGAAAGAGGAAGAGAGAGGGTGAGAGAGAGAGGGGGGTGACAGAAAGAGGAAGAGAGAGGGTGAGAGAGAGGGGGGTGACAGAAAGAGGAAGAGAGAGGATGGGAGAGAGGGGGGGTGACAGAAAGAGGAAGAGAGAGGGTGAGAGAGAGGGGGGGTGACAGAAAGAGGAAGAGAGAGGGTGAGAGAGAGGGGGGGTGACAGAAAGAGGAAGAGAGAGGATGGGAGAGAGAGGGGGGTGACAGAAAGAGGAAGAGAGAGGATGGGAGAGAGGGGGGTGACAGAAAGAGGAAGAGAGAGGATGGGAGAGAGGGGGGTGACAGAAAGAGAAAGAGAGAGGATGGGAGAGAGGGGGGTGACAGAAAGAGGAAGAGAGAGGGTGAGAGAGAGAGGGGGGGTGACAGAAAGAGGAAGAGAGAGGATGAGAGAGAGGGGGGTGACAGAAAGAGGAAGAGAGAGGATGGGAGAGAGAGGTTGACAGAAAGAGGAAGAGAGAGGATGGGAGAGAGAGGGGGGTGACAGAAAGAGGAAGAGAGAGGATGGGAGAGAGAGGGGGGTGACAGAAAGAGGAAGAGAGAGGATGGGAGAGAGAGGGGGGTGACAGAAAGAGGAAGAGAGAGGGTGAGAGAGAGGGGGGTGACAGAAAGAGGAAGAGAGAGGATGAGAGAGAGGGGGGTGACAGAAAGAGGAAGAGAGAGGATGGGAGAGAGGGGGGTGACAGAAAGAGGAAGAGAGAGGATGGGAGAGAGGGGGGTGACAGAAAGAGGAAGAGAGAGGATGGGAGAGAGAGGGGGGTGACAGAAAGAGGAAGATAGAGGATGAGAGAGAGAGGGGGGTGACAGAAAGAGGAAGATAGAGGATGAGAGAGAGGGGGGTGACAGAAAGAGGAAGAGAGAGGATGGGAGAGAGAGGGGGGTGACAGAAAGAGGAAGATAGAGGATGGGAGAGAGAGGGGGGTGACAGAAAGAGGAAGATAGAGGATGAGAGAGAGGGGGGTGACAGAAAGAGGAAGAGAGAGGATGAGAGAGAGGGGGGTGACAGAAAGAAGAAGATAGAGGGTGAGAGAGAGGGGGGTGACAGAAAAAGGAAGAGAGAGGGTGAGAGAGAGGGGGGGGACAGAAAGAAGAAGATAGAGGGTGAGAGAGATAGAACAAGATAGAACGAGAGGGAGAAATAGAGTGAAAGTTAGCTATGGAGAGAGATGTAAAAGAAAGAAAGAACGAAAGAAAGAAAGAAAGAAAGAAAGAAAGAAAAGAAAGAAAGAAAGAAAGAAAGAAAGAAAGAAAGAAAGAAAAGATAAGAAAGAAAGAAAGAAAGAGAGGAAACAGGAAGGAGTTGAAGAGAGCGGATGGAGGGAAGGAGGCAGAGAAAGTACTGCGCAGCAGTCCGTGCCATGATGGTGTTGGCACGGTCTCCACACACACACACACACGTGCACACTTAGGCACATACATGCACACAATCATGTACAGATACACACGCACACACACACACACACACACACACACACACACACACACACACACACACACACACACACACACACACACACACACACACACACACACTCACACACACACACACACACACACACACACACACACACGCACACACACACACACACACACTTAGAGGGAGAGAGCCAAACCTCATGTTCTGCATGTGTTTAACAGCTGCATACAAGCATCTCAGTCATTTAGCCAGAATACACGGTAGGCTCTGCAGACTGTCTGCTCATAGGCTCAGAGGAAAACAGCACTTTAACCCCATTGGCTGAACCCACACAGAACAACCGCCCCATCGGCCCATTATGAGCAGTGATGCCAGTAACTAGTTACTAAGTAACTAGTTACTGTAATCTGATTACTTTAGTCAGTAAATAGTAATCTAACTTGTTACTTTTTACAAGCCAGTAATCTGATTACAGTTACTTTTCCAAGTGGCTGTGAGTTACTATTTAGTTACTATCTCATAATGCTGATGATAAGAGAGCCAGGGGTACAGTCAGCTAGTATGGCCTGATGGCTGATGACGTCTCATGATGACCTGTCTGAGCAGCCAATCATGATTTATGACATTATGCACTTTCAATAAAGCATTATTAAAAATTAAAAAAAATTATGTTTTGTGGCAGCAGCAGGGGGGGGGGGGGGGGGGGACTTCGTAACCTAGTTACTTTCATCAAGTAATCAGTAAAGTAACTAGATTACTTTTTAAAGGAGTAATCAGTAATCAGTAATCAGATTATTTTTACAAGTAATCTGTGGCATCACTGGTCATGAGTTATGACACACACCTCCACCGTTAGATGTCCATAGATGCTGCCGCCGTTCAAAACACATGAAATACAGGAAGTCCTCTTGACTGAAGGCCAGGAGTAGCGGGATTGTGGTTGCATAAGGTCGTCGGTGCTAATCCTGTTGAATCTGTAACACTCACCTATTACTCAATAGCTACTATCAAGGTGCCGTTGAGCAAGGCACCTCACCCTAGCACCCCTCAAGTGGAGCTACTCAGTGACTGTGTTTGTACTGGGAGGCTCCCAGGAGCATAGCTATGTTATGTAAAAATAATAATAATAAACTTTATTTGTATAGCACATTTTATACAGAAACTGCAGCTCAAAGTGCTTCACAACAACAACAAAAGACCGGCATAAAATGAGCAGATAAAGTGCAGACACATAAAATCACAGTTTTTCACATTAGGATCTAACTTCCCAACATGCATGTTTATGGTTTGATTCAGTTTTAAATATACAATAATAAAAAGAGTAAGATAAAAATAGACAGAGTAAAATAGTGCAATAGTGCAGTGCAATAAAATAGTAGAATAGAATAGACATAAAATGAGCACATAAAGTGCAGACATATAAAATCTGTTTTTTACAGTGCAATAAAATAGTTCTGGATGACTGTTTAACAGTTTAAAGTCGTCTTTACCTTCTCTGTTTGGTATCCACAGTTTAAAACTTGACAGTCTCCCCTCCTGTTTGATACCCACTTTGACCCTTCGAATCTCCCACTCAGGGCAAACCTCCCTCTCAGGGTGCAGTTCTAGGCCTGGGTCCTACACAGTTTTAAAGCCTGACAGTCTTTCTTCTTTGAAATTAAAGTAAAATCAAATAAATCGCAGGCTGTTAATCCTTCATCCCTGGGTTTGAGTTGAGAGCGTGTGTCTGAGGGAAGCGACATTTGTGATTGGAAGATAGAGAAAAGAGGGGCGGGCTTGAGATTTCACTACTGTTTTGGTACTGATTCCATAAGACTCAACTTTGCAGTCGATCTTGATCTGGACTTTGTCCTGTTTTAGTCTGATTCTTAGCCCGTACTTGACTATAGGTTGGTTCGTCTTGGAAGAGGCTGAAGTAGTCTTGACTTTATATATAACCTTGATTAAATACACCTGCGCACCGCATAATACTAAAGAGACACGCACACCCATCTAACACACGACACGCACACCCATATAAATGCACACATGCACCAGTCTAACGGCCGCATTCACACACACACAAACACACACACACACACACACACAGAGCTATGTTTACACTTGTGGGGACATTCCATAGGCTTACACTCATTCCTTAACTCCTTACTCTAACCATAATAACTACATGCCTAACCCTAACGATAACCTTAACCTAACCCTAATACCAGAAACACACAGCCTGCGGAAGCACCCGATGTGCTGTGAAGCACTGGGAACAGCAGACAGTTTCCTTTTGGCGTCCATGTGAACAGATTGGACTGTTCATACCAGCCATGTTAACATATTGGACTGTTCATACCAGCCATGTTAACATATTGGACCGTTCATACCAGCCATGTGAACAGATTGGACTGTTCATACCAGCCATGTTAACATATTGGACCGTTCATACCAGCCATGTGAACAGATTGGACTGTTCATACCAGCCATGTTAACATATTGGACTGTTCATACCAGCCATGTTAACATATTGGACCGTTCATACCAGCCATGTGAACAGATTGGACTGTTCATACCAGCCATGTTAACATATTGGACCGTTCATACCAGCCATGTGAACAGATTGGACTGTTCATACCAGCCATGTTAACATATTGGACCGTTCATACCAGCCATGTTAACAGATTGGACCGTTCATACCAGCCATGTTAACATATTGGACCGTTCATACCAGCCATGTTAACAGATTGGACCGTTCATACCAGCCATGTGAACAGATTGGACCGTTCATACCAGCCATGTGAACAGATTGGACTGTTCATACCAGCCATGTTAACAGATTGGACTGTTCATACCAGCCATGTTAACAGATTGGACCATTCATACCAGCCATGTGAACAGATTGGACCATTCATACCAGCCATGTGAACAGATTGGACCGTTCATACCAGCCATGTGAACAGATTGGACCGTTCATACCAGCCATGTGAACAGATTGGACCGTTCATACCAGCCATGTGAACAGATTGGACCGTTCATACCCAGCCATACCAGGCACTTTTACACAATTCCTGTGAGTCTATGGAACACCTCTGTAAGGTTTTTTTTCAAAAAGAATTCATTGTTTTGTATTTCTAATCAGGTACTCAAAAACAGCATTTTCGACCTCAAGATCTTAAGCCGTTTTGAGGCTGGGCTCCAACCACGGTGTGGCCTGGTGCCAACTGCCACACCAACTGCCACATTATTATGCAGCTGAGAAATCTCTGACATCACAGATATGCAAATTTTCAGATGACTCAGTTCAGCGAGGGTGAATATTGTGAGAGGAGAATTGGAAGAATGCGCCAATATGAGAATTAGATACATAGATCCTATTAATATAAGTCCACATAGCTAGGAAACAATGCTAAACACTGAAAAAGGCCATTTATAAGATAGTTCCCCTTTTAAAAAAAAACGTCCCTCTGCTTTAGGGCCCTAATCTAACATACCAGACCTGCGGTGCGAGAACCACTCATAGTTCACATGGGGGAGGGGAGACTACCCACGAGACCTCCTGTGAAACCTGTGAAATGGGGAAGGGGGGGATGTGCATATAACCCACTTCACGAGAACTCTGATATTTCCCGCAACATGGGGGCAGGGTCATAATGGTTCCTGTAACACAGGGAGGGGAGGGGGCATAATACAGAGAAGTCTATGAAGAATTGGTAGTTTACGCAACATAGGGGAGGAGCAAACATAAATGCTTGCATAGCAGCCTTCTAAACCGTTTCTCTAGGTGCTCTGTGTGGTTTCACTTCATGTTGTCTCTCAATCACAAGCAGAAAGTGACCATGGTCCCGCCCCCCACTTGAACAACAGGGTAGAGGCTTAGTGCTGCTAATATCATAAAAATGGTTCCAGGCCCCACTGTCAGATATGCCGTCAGCCATGTCCAAGACATAAAGTCAGCGTGTGTTGTTTTACTAATGTTTTATTTAAATGGTTATTTAGGTAGTTAACAAAGAAACATAAAGCACCTGAAACATACATGTAACTTTGACTACGATCATTTTCTGGAGGTTTAAACTGCGGGGGTCAAAATGACCCAAGGATAAAGGGTGTAAAGTCAGTTTGAGGATAACAGGAGGGTTAAGATGCGTTGTAAAAATGTATTTCCCTAAACAAGTGTAACGGATGGCACCGCGAAGCGCAGTCACGATGGACTTCAGATGGTGTGAAGTGACTGGGGCGAGTAGCGGTGCTGTGGGTTAAACTCACTCTCACCCTTAATAGACACATAGACACGTTCCAAAGCAGTGAGTTCACTTCTTGGTATAGCGGTCTGTGCTGTTGCCTGTGGTGTGGGAGACCACAGGTTTGAAACTCCCTCTGGGCATCGAAGTTTACAACCGTTACACAAGTACTCCAGCACGACACCACCAGCTCCTTGGTCTTGCTGATTGAGTTGGATGTGCCTGGGTATCGCACCACTCTACGAAGCTCTCCGCCACGGCTCTGTACTCCTCCTTGTTGCCGTCCGTGATGACAACTCACAGTGGAGGAGTCGCCTGACCACTTAGTAGGTGGTGCGTCCCTGAGTTGTAGCAGAAGTCGGGGGTGAACAGGAAGGGTGACAGCACAGTTCCTTGGGGGGCGCCGGTGTGCTCACCAGCACATCTGACTGACTGCCCCGCAGTCTGAAGTGTTGTGGTCTGTTGGTGAGGTGGTCAGCGAGCCAGGCCACCAGGCCATGGTCCGTCTGCATCACCGAGAGCTAACCGTAATGGCTGAATAGTGTTGAAGGCCCTGGAAGGTGCACTAACCCTAACCCTAACACTAACCTTAATCTAACCCAAACACTAACCTTAATCTAACCCAAACACTAACCTTAATCTAACCCAAACACTAACCTTAATCTAACCCAAACACTAACCTTAATCTAACCCAAACACTAACCTTAATCTAACCCAAACACTAACCTTAATCTAACCCAAACACTAACCTTAATCTAACCCAAACACTAACCTTAATCTAACCCAAACACTAACCTTAACTATACGTTTAACCTAACCCTAAAACTAACCTTAATCTAACCCAAACACTAACCTTAACTATAAGTTTAACCTAATCCTAAAACTAACCTTAATCTAATCTAACCCAAACACTAACCTTAACTATAAGTTTAACCTAACCCTAAAACTAACCTTAATCTAACCCAAACACTAACCTTAACTATAAGTTTAACCTAACCCTAAAACTAACTAATCAAAATCAAATCAAATGTATTTGTAAGGCCCGACAACACACGTTAATGTCCCCATGGTCTGGACACGTCTTCTTTAAACGAGTCAAGAAGAAACATCACAACAAATCAAGAACAAAACAAAAACACCATAAAGTCAAAACAAATTTAAATAAATAAAATAAATGCAACACTCCCAGACATACCCCACGTGAAGGTAAAGAAAAACTCACTAAAACCTAGCAATAGGAAAAAATTCACCACGGGCAATGTGGAGGAGAGAAACCTTAGAAGGGCCATTCAAGGGGGGATCTCCCTTCTTAGATGTCGGTGATAGTAGTGTTGCAATAAAAAACTAACTAATAAAAACGAACCATAATCTAACCCAAACACTAACCTTAACTATAAGTTTAACCTAACCCCAAAACAGCTACTTTACCAATGTCCCCACAACAAGAAAGATCACTTGACAGTTGACATCTTGGTCCCCTAT
>NC_140178.1:95055266-95058071 GCF_963971535.1 Notolepis coatsorum | reverse complement strand
ACACACAGGCAGTCAGGGAGAGAGAGACGAGACAGACAACTGTGGGAGAAATAGTCAGAGCTAAGTAATTTCACATGGCGTGCTCTGAAAAGAGAAAAGTAGGGTTTAATCAATATGCTGTGAGGCAGCTTCTCCACTATGGACATTAAAGCCAAATATCGTTCCAGGCTCACTAATGAGCACCTAGACACATGTGTATGAGAATGGCCCTGGCCCCATTCCTGCCCAGATTTAATTGTTAAGATGTGTTGAGATTGTTTATTATAAAATTGGTTGAAACTGTTTTATTGCATTTTTCTAAATTTAAGAATTTATTTTAAATTGCATATTTTTCAAAAGCTCTCTATTGTCTATTTTATTTTTAAATGCAGCCCTTATTTTACTTGAAATTAGAAAATGACATTCATTATCAGAGTACTTCAGTCCATCCACTTCCCCTCCACAAAACCATAGTTGAAATATTATTTATTTATTTATTTCGATTTGACAGTCAATTAATACAATGCTATTGACTAATTCAATATATATTGAGACATTATGTTCCAGATATTTGCTTGAGGATATTGTCTCGGACTCGACATCTTTTAATTTGAATTGAATCCCCCTGTTCTAGTATAGGCTGCATTATGCGTGGCTTGATGGTTGTATTGAGAGAGAGAGAGAGAGAGAGAGAGAGAGAGAGAGAGAGAGAGAGAGAGAGAGAGAGAGAGAGAAAGACACTGACTCTAAAGGGATGTGATTAGCCTTCGAAATCCGTCAATTTTGAATGTAAATGTTAACTTGTTCTTTCTTCTTCACAGTTATCTATGTTACGAGGAGAATGAGCTAGCTCGGCGGTTTTGTCCGTGTAGATGTATTATTTATTCAGTTATTTATACAGGCTAGATAGCGTCTTTGCCATGAGGTTCAGCAACCGGAAATAGAACTACGGGAAAAAACTGCGGAAGTGTGTGTGACTAAATAAGATGAACAAGAGAAAAACAGAACAAAATGCAAAAAACAATACTTTTTGAATAGTATCTCTCGCTCTCTCTCTCTCTCTCTCTCTCTCTCTCTCTCTCTCTCTCTCTCTCTCTCTCTCTCTCTCTCTTTCTCTCTCTCTCTCTCTCTTCTCTCTCTCTCTCTCTCTCTCTCCTCTCTCTCTCTCTCTCTCTCTCTCTCTCTCTCTCTCTCTCTCTCTCTCTCTCTCTCTCTCTCTCTCTCTCTCTCTATATATATATATATATATATATTCAGCTTGGCTGTTTGTGAAGGTAAAAATATCAAGCAGCAGACACACAGACTAGACACACCAATAAATCACGTATCCCTCCTCTCCTCCTCTCTTCCCTTTCTTTCTTTTTTTCTTTCTTTTCAGCATCTTCCTTTCGCTGCTCTTCTCTTCCTTACTGTCTTCTTTACTTTCGCTGCAGACTGACAGAGAAAGAGGAGATATGGGGGAGAGAAGAGAGAGAGGAGAGAAGACAGATATGAGAGAGGGAGGAGATAATAGAGAGAAGATAGATAGAGGAGAGAAGAGAGAGGGATGATAGAAGAGAGATAAAGGAAAGGATGAGAGAGAGAAGAGAGAGGGAGGGAGAATGAGGTAAGGCGATAGATAGGAGGGAGGAGAGAAGAGGAGACTAACTGGCATGTGAGATGAATGAGGATAGTGAGAGAGGAGAAGAGGAGGAAGAAGGGAGGGATGAAGTAAAGGTTCATGATGGAGATGAGTAGAAGGAGGGAGAAAGGGAGGGAGGAAATAGGGAATGAGAGAGAAGATAGGCAAAGAGAGACCAGCATAACAACAAACATGTGTGGGCAGTGGGTAGGTTTTTGGGGAAACCAGATGTTTAGAAAGTATAAAATGATCACAATGTGACTGTTGCAGGAGTCAAAACCAAACAAGAATGTTACCTTATGTCGGTGGAATACAATCTGTAAGCCAGGGCTTCTCTTCAGCTCCACAGTACCTCATTCAGACACACTGTCTTCATCAAATGTTGCAGCCTCCTATGATATGGAAATTACACTAGTCCATATTGCGATTTTGCAACCCTATAGGCACTGGGAGCACACAAATGTATGAACACACGCATACATATAAGCACAAGAACACACATGCATACATAGTATGATACACAATCCTACCATATAGGCAATGAGAGTGACTAGAATAGTAATGCGTGGGCGCACACACATGACCATATATACATATGAAAGCATGTTAGAACACACACACACACACATACACTCACATGCGGGTGCTCATATATGAACACATTGGGCATGGGCCGGGGTATGTATTCATACTTATGAATGCATACAAACATTACTTAACCCGTGTACACACACACATTATATTTAATACACACACAGTTCACCACTTCCACACACACACACACACACACACACACACACACACACACACACACACACACACACACACACACACACACACACACACACACACACACACACACACACACACACACACACACACACACACACTTCCACTTCCACACACACTCAGTCAATTGCATTCACATATTTCAGAAGTTTGACGTGGTTTGATGGACATGAGGACCGCCTATTACAGCAGAACCCAAACACAATCTAGCTGTTGTTTGACTCTTGTCTTGATGGGCCTGCAGATTCCAACAGCCACTAACAGCATGTTTATGAATAGGTTGAGGCTGCCAGATATCAGGATCAATTGCCTACAGTCATATATAGTCTGATATGTGCTATAGGACCACTAGAATATAAAGCTAATTTGGGTGTAATAACTCAACTTGAGAGTGTATGGCTCCATAAAGTCAGTGT
>NC_140178.1:95037766-95050266 GCF_963971535.1 Notolepis coatsorum | reverse complement strand
GGCCTTTCTGGGTTTCCACACCGTGTGTTGAGAGTTGTTTGGTCCAAATGAAGCACCTCCCACATCATGTCACAGCAGTCACCTTCACATCATTTTGAATTCCAAAAAGAGTAGTTCCAGACTTTCAGACATGGGTCTGTACTTTTGTCCTGTTGTTTCTGGCTTGAGGGGAGATGTGGGAGATGTGTGTTGTCGAGTGCACTTAATTTAAAGAAAATATTTGAGCAGTATTCACCTTTAATTGGTTCGGCTTGCACAGGTTTTCTTTATGCTGTAATCAAGGAGTTAGATAAATAGGGTAGTCTATATACAGTACCTACGGCCAGAAGGAAGGTCTTCGTGCACATGGGTAGTCTATACCTACGGCCAGAAGGAAGGTCTTTCTGCACATGGGTAGTCTATACCTACGGCCAGAAGGAAGGTCTTTCTGCACATGGGTAGGGATGGGAATTGATAGGATTTTATCGATTCTCTTATCGATACCTGATCAATTTATAATTTAAATAAATTGGAAATGCAACAGAACTAAGCTGGTTAGAATAACAACATGCAACTTGACATTTCTGATTGTCATTTATTGTTGAGCCCCCATGTCAGGGGCGACAGTGGCTCGGGAGGTAGAGCAGTCGTCTGGCAATCCGGAGGTTCCCGGTTCGATTCCCGCTCCTCCCGGGCAGCGTGTCGATGTGTCCTTGAGCAAGACACTTAACCCCTAACTGCTCCCGATGAGCAGGTTGGCACCTTGCATGGTTGCCTCCGCCGTCGTTGTGTGAATGTGTGAGTGATTGGGTAAAATGTAAGGAACAAATTGTAAAGCGCTTTGGATAAAAGCGCTATATAAAAAAGCAGCCATTTACCATGTCAGAAAAATACAAAAACTGTAAAAAATAAAACATTAACTATAGCCTACACTTAAATAAAAAAAATTATTTGAGATTCTCTTAAAATGTATTTATTTTTGTATTCTTAAACTAATTTAATCTATTGAATAACAGGTCGTTATTCCTCTGACTTCTGTCTCACACACACACACACACACACACACACACACACACACACACACACACACACACACACACACACACACACACACACACACACACACACACAGAGCTCCCTCCCCGGGCCCCTGTCCTGTAAGGTATTGGCTTGTGTTGCTACACGGACACATTTGTATGTTGCACCATGGTACTTCCTGTCTGACAGACTCAGAGTAGAGACTTAGTAAACAAACACTCCGGCTCTTATTATATGTGAACTAAAGAGTACAAGGTTTACACAACAGTCCCCACCCGCTGTTTTATTGTATTTGTACCTGTACTATCCGCTGTCAGCTGTTTATCTCTCTTTGTGAGCTTGATTAAATAGCGTCAGCTCACGTTAGCTAGCGATAGCTCTGCGGCTAATTTTAGCTCACCCTAAACTAAATCAATGACTAGGTTCTAAAGCATTCAAGTAGTTTTCACTGCACATCGAAGTAGCCAAACAGCGGGAGCATTTCGGGAGCATATTACCAAAACCCAGGCAATTTCGAGCCCTTAATGAATCAAATAGTCTGCCATGGCTACATGCTAACGCTAACATTATTGCGCAACTAGGAAAAACCTGGCAGCGATAAGAGAATCGAAAGTCACGGGAGCCACACGGTTCCAGGCATCGGCCAATTAGGAACCGGTTCCCAACCGGAACCGGTTTTCGATTCCCATCCCTACACATGGGTAGTCTATACCTACGGCCAGAAGGAAAGGGCTGGCAGTACTGGTAGAGTGGGTGGTCTGGTATAGCAGGGCTGGCAAGTAACTGTTCTTATTATTCAAGTGCTCCATTTGTACTTTATTTTAGTATTTCAATTTAAAATAATTGTATACTTTTACTCAAAGCAGATATCCTACTTTTCACTCGCCTACTAATCAAACGTGTGCAGTTTCTTTGTTGCCTATAGCGAGAGAGGCCTCCTTCTCGTGTAGCTAAATCAGGGCTGTTTAACATTGACAATAAAAGTTATCTTCAGGTTTGTGGATGGGATATGTTGATTAATTTTGTTTGTCACTGTTGTAGATCAAGTTCAAGTTTCTTTATTAGTTGACATGCAAAGATACAGAATACCTTCACATGGAATGCTTTTTTCTGTTATGCTCCTATGAGGATCATAGGACGCTTGGATCATACACATACAGCTCATTACAGTAATATTCCACAATTATTACATTTTAGATAGTAATAATGGTACAGAGCCTTGAGACAAACATATGCATATTCACCACCGCAAACAGACTGGCAGCCGTCATAGGCAGCGCCATTTACGGAAGGAGGGGGGAGTGGGTTGGGGTTGTTACAGGGCTGTAGGGGGGGGGGGGGGGGGGGGAGTGGGGAGTGGGAGGGGGGGGAAGGTGGGGGGGAGTGCACAAGCCAAGTCCTGGGTGGGGGAGGTCTCCCTCACACGAGGCAGCCGTCAGTGCAGCGCCAATGCAGAGGAAGGGGGGGGGGGGGGGGGGACTAGGGATTGGGGTTGTGGGACGCCGCTCGCCACTCTTATCTCCCAGAGAGCCTTCGACTCCAGAGCTCTTGAAAAAACTAAATATTTTCACTATCCTCCGAGAACCATCCCGAAATGCAGTCTAAACCATCCCAAAATGAACGTGGACTGTCCCAAATTTACAAAATGATAAGTCAATGTATGTTATGATTGTATGAGAGAGAGAGAGAGAGAGAGAGAGAGAGAGAGAGAGAGTTACTAAGTGAGTATACCCTGGGTAGTAGGTCTGTCATCAATCACTGAGCACGGCCACCAGCGCTCGCATCATCAGTATGTGCCACCGACAGAGTTCTGTCATTACAAAATTAGACTGGGCAATCACACAGCCCTAATCTTTCATAGCTTTAGGTAGAATTTAACTTTCAGTTTACAAAAATACTAGCTGATGCCATTTCTGGCTATATCAGGACATAATTAGTGGACTGGAGAAGCTGGAAAATCGCTATTAACATATAGTCGATTTGACGTTTCTATCTGTTCAATACTAAACCTAGAAATGTTCTTTCCTATGAAGTTTTTTTGTTGATATGTATTAATATGGGGACCTAGAACAATTTTAGCTTGGTTGCCCAAATGGCAACTTTGGGCAACTCTGGGAATTTGCATAATCATAGATGCCCACCGAACGCCATCTCAAAATTTTTATTTTTGACCTGCATGTCCTAGAATGATGTGTAATACCTCTTTTTTAGGGTTTTCATGTGTGTAGAATCCATTTCTGATGTAACTTTTTTTTAATTGCAGGTCAATCTTGCATGCTAAAGGTCAGGTCAAGGTCAAGGTTAAAATTGACCTCTGGGTGGACAATGAATAGAAACAACAACTTGATGAACATTCATGATTCACTTTATTCATGTATCTTTGTGTGAGAACTGTCATTAACATGTCATAAGAACTGGTATTCAGAAACATAAAAGTGTGAAATTATGCAATAAGACAATAATCTTTATCTTTCACAACAAAATTAAATATCTGTATGCAGGCCCTCGCCCTCCTGATCGGCACCCTCATCAAAACTCTCTTCCCCAACATCCTGGTCTACATCCTCCTCCTGGTCTACATCATTCTCAAAAGCCTCCTCAGCATCCTCCATGTCAACATCCTCCTCATCTGTAGCTTTTTTTGTTTGGTCCACTTTTTCTCCTCTTTTTCAATTTTTCTCCCATCCCAATTCCACTGTGCCAATTCTTCCCTCCCCTGTCTTGAACGTTGCTCGCATATGCCCCCCACTGGCCGGTTGTAGGGAGGATAGAAGCCTTGCATCACGTGTCCCCTCCGGTACATGTGGAGGCAGCCTGTCACATCGTTTCACCTGCCAGCGCGGACTCTCATTGGCGAGGTGTAACGTGTGGGAGGCTCACACTACCCCCGCTACTTCCTGTCTCTGCTGTGCAGGCATCCCCAACCGACCTGCAGGAGTCGCTGTCCACAACGTCCAGATTACCACCCATCGACTTCCACCCGCTACCTCTGCCAATTGAGTTAGTATGACGACTGGCCCAAGCCGGAGGCAACGCTGACAGCCGGAGTTGAACCTGGTGTCTCTTGCGTTGGTGACGAGCGCAATGTACGCTGTGCCATCCCGCCATCTCCTCATCTGTAGCTTGAACATCTCGGCTGTTTGTGTATGGATTGCAGCAGCTATCTTCACCAGAGCAGTTACAGTATGACGTGCATGAAAGATGTTCTTTGTGGCAGCCACACGCCTCAGTGATGCACTTCTTACCCTGTGCCCTACATCGACACCGGATCACGTCAATTAGCTCTTACCCTTAGCAATGACAGGAACAGGGATACTATCCTGGATCTCCCATCCAAATTTCACAATATCAGCAGGTGTTGGCAATGTCTCAGGCACACCAAGGCGTTTGACCAGCCCTGACTTGCTACCTTTGCAGAGGCAACCATGCTCATCGATGATCGATGCAGGCACAGCACACAGTTCATAGGCAAATAGAGGCTCAAGCTTCATCTGCCTCCGCTGACCAATCACCAATAATCGGAGAAATAATTTCTCAAGGTCTATTACTGGCCTGACTTTGTTGCCCTTCACCTTTTTCTTGAGAACAGACATTGTCTTGATGGGGCTACTGATAGGGTTGTAAAACCCATTAGGGAGACTGCCAATGTATTTGTTCTCCATTTTGTCTCCAATCACAATCGAGTCAGCAACATTCACAACAGCGGGTGCAATTTGGCCAGTGACAGGATTGTACAGATGAGGGCGGTGATCTTCCAGTGGGTGAGGATACTTCTCCACCTCTGCATCAATGAGACCCCGATCTTTTGTGTCCAAGACACGCCGGTGCTTCAACTCCTCTTTGTGCGGTTTCTGCGCTTTTTGGCCATGGTGTACAGTATACGCAGAGTACATATGATCCACACAGTCTGATATATGTACAGTGATGGGGAAGGCATCAATCCACACAAGCTCAGCAGACAGTGTCATGCTCTTGAGAGCTCCTTTGCCAATCTTTATGGCAGTCTGCTCACCAAACGGGTCAGCAGAGACAGCGTTCCAGTATCCATCATGGTGCCGACAGACAAGGTCTGGCTTAGCCTCTGTGGCATGGAGCGCACGCATCTCCAGCAGGCACTGGGTCAGATATCGAGCGTACTGCACATGGCCAGCTAGGAAGAAGTACTTCATCATGCGCTCCATGGTCTGCTGCTTCAAGTAAATGTCACCTTCTCTCTCTGCACGTTCAAACTGGTGGATGAGAAGTGTAGGAAGAATTAAGTTGTCTACCCAGTGTCAGCCAGTGGGATGGAGGCGAGCAGTGTCCAGCAGTGTCCAGGTACTGCTCTATCTGTTCAAATTGTCTTCGGCCCAGTTGATAGAAACCGCTTCAAGAGTGCTGCTAATACACCCCGAAAGGCCCTCATGGCTTTCACCCAGGACTTACCATTGAAGATGCCTGTCAGCCCCCCATATGCTGCGGCCACATACACTTCCAGTGCTGAACCTTGCATCAGTTTTGCGATGCAGCTGAGGAATGACTGTATAATATGCATCCCACCGGGATGGGCGATTACGTTATCGAACTGCACCGGCTGGTTCCAGCATACCTGCTTGGTTACAACAAACAGTTGCATGTCAATGGTGAGGTGAACATATGTCATTCCCATGTCAACCAGTGAGCTCTGCATGTATGTCAGGGTTGTGAGTATTGTGTCTGGATGAGAAGGAGGTGCATCAATCAAAGGACCAAACATATAAGTGCAATATCAAATCGTTATCCACCAGAGGTCAAATGTAACCTTGACCTGAACTTTAGCATGTGGGATTGACCTGCAATTTAAAAAATAATATCAGAATTGGATTCTACACACATGAAAACCCTAAAAAAGAGGTATTACACATCATTCTAGGACAAGCGGGTCAAAAAGAATATGTTCTAGATGGCGTTCGGTGGCCATCTATGATTATGCAAATTTCCAGAGTTGCCCAACATTGCCCTTTGGGCAACCAAGCTAAAATTGTTCTAGGTACCCATATCAATACAAATCAACAAAAAAACTTCATAGGAAAGAACATTTCTAGGTTCAGGAAATGACAAATCGACTAATAGCTGTTATCTGTGGAAGCTGGAAGGGATACTTAATTTTCAAGAGCGGACTCATCATAGTTAACATAACCTAACGTTAACCTTACCATCAGCTCATTGTAACATGGTAAATGTTGGCTGCTACTGTAGCAAGCAAGCAAACAACAGTAACGTTTTGTTAGCATCAAACTGTCTGACGTTAACATTACCAGCTAACTTATCTAGCTCACTGACTTGTGGACTGGGTTCAATTCCCTGTTGCAGTCGGGCTGTCGTGAGGTCAGATGCTGGAGGTTCAGGTTCAGGGTCTGCTGTCGTGAGGTCAGAGGCTGGTGGTTCAGGGTCTGGGTCTGGCTCTGCTGTCATGAGGTCAGAGGCTGGATGTTCAGGGTCTGGCTCTGCTGTCATGAGGTCAGAGGCTGGTGGTTCAGGGTCTGGCTCTGCTGTCGTGAGGTCAGAGGCTGGAGGTTCAGGGTCTGGCTCTGCTGTCGTGAGGTCAGAGGCTGGAGGTTCAGGGTCTGGCTCTGCTGTCATGAGATCAGAGGCTGGAGGTTCAGGTTCAGGGTCTGGCTCTGCTGTCGTGAGGTCAGAGGCTGGAGGTTCAGGGTCTGGCTCTGCTGTCATGAGATCAGAGGCTGGAGGTTCAGGTTCAGGGTCTGGCTCTGCTGTCGTGAGGTCAGAGGCTGGAGGTTCAGGGTCTGGCTCTGCTGTCGTGAGGTCAGAGGCTGGAGGTTCAGGGTCTGGCTCTGCTGTCATGAGATCAGAGGCTGGAGGTTCAGGTTCAGGGTCTGGCTCTGCTGTCGTGAGGTCAGAGGCTGGAGGTTCAGGGTCTGGCTCTGCTGTCATGAGGTCAGAGACTGGAGGTTCAGGTTCAGGGTCTGGCTCTGCTGTCATGAGATCAGAGCAGGCACGTGCACACATAGAGGCCAAGGGGTGCCTGAGCACCTGCCTTTTTGAGCCTCATCAAAAAAGTGCCCTTTTTGAAAAAAAAATAAAAATACTTTTTTTTTTCTTTTACTGTTACGCATATAGACTGCCCTTCCAACTGAAAAATGTCAGGATAGAATCAAAATATTAGGTAAAGAGAGAGAGATGCCCCATATTCCATTGCAGTTTGCACGGCCTCCTCAGCATGCCTCTCCGCGGACCTATATATTTTATGCATAGCGTGGGTGGTGATGATGATGATGATAGAAACCGCTGTTGAATGCTGGTATTACACTCATTGAGGGACACAAAGAAGTCAAGTCCGATGGGATTTGGGAATCTCAAATACAAATCGGGATTGGAATAAAAAATGCATTTATATTAAACAATACAGAATATACAGCACTTCTTGGGGTCTGTAGGGTAAGCACTTATTCCCTCCCCCCTGAACATTTATGGAGATGTATGGGCCTTTTAAGTCAGTGATAAAAGTGTCTTTCAAGGATAAGTGAGCTCCTGCACTGATTATTATAGTTCAATATTCAATATTTGATCACCAAAACCCCCCAAAAAGCATAAAAAGGGGGCCCCCCGCCCGAAAAGGGCCCTTACAAATCGCGCTCACGCGCTACGCGCGCTCACGCGCTACGCGCGCTCGCTTAATATATACACACAAGTGTAGTGCCCTTTTCAGCCTTTGAGCACCTGCCCCTCTAAAGTCCTGTGCACGTCCCTGGATCAGAGGCTGGAGGTTCAGGTTCAGGGTCTGGCTCTGCTGTCGTGAGGTCAGAGGCTGGAGGTTCAGGGTCTGGCTCTGCTGTCGTGAGGTCAGAGGCTGGTGGTGCAAGGTCTGGCTCTGCTGTGCGTTTCCTTGATGTAACGTTAAAACATTGCAGTAACCCACCACAGGACAGCATTGCCATTGTGTATCACTTTGACAGTGAATACTGGTGGTGCCAGCGAGAGATAAGGAGAGGATTCTGCGGGCCCAATGTGTGTGTGTGCGTGTGTGTGCGTGTGCGTGTGCGTGTGCGTGTGCGTGTGTGTGTGTGTGTGTGTGTGTGTGTGTGTGTGTGTGTGTGTGCGTTGTCAAGGAAGTTTAAAAACAGATAAACAAAACATGCAGTCAGTTTAATTTTCACTGCCATTTCAACTCTCCTCCCAAATTCGTCCCAAAAATAAATGTACATCCTCCCTGATCCTATTTCTATCGGCCACCGGGACGATGGGAGGTCCTTTAAGCCAGAGCCCTGGCTAAATGCCCTTTCATAGTCCAGCCATAACACACAGAGCGGTCGTCTGCTAGGGTCCACACAGAATATAATTATGCAACAGCAGACCTCAGCAGACCTATGCAAGGGCTGTCCTCCCCGCCTGTATCAGTTCCGCAACCGTTCCTATTTCCGGGGTAGGCCTGATTGGCCCCGACAGGCACGTGACCCGCCGCGGCCACGCCCCGCGGCAGCCCCAGGCGCACGCGGCAACGAGGCTGCTGTGGTTCACCGCCGCTTTCCGCCTTCAGCGCCGCAGAGTTACCATACGCTATACAATATACTATGCAATGTACTAATATACAATACGGCTCACTTTTCCCACTTCAATGACAGAGCCGCTGTTGAATAATATTGTCGCGGCGGAGCTCCGTCGCGGCAGCATTATGTAGCAGTAATCCCCCCTTTTTTACCATCGGCAACTAGCTCAATTGGTAACGCTGCTCGGCTGTGGATCCTATCGTCCGTTTGTGACAAGTTCGATTCCCTTAATTTTTTTTTCTTTCTTTTAACGAAACTATAGCGTATTGTATATTGTATATTGTATGGTACAGTAACGGTCTCTGGAGCGCAACAGTAAGAAGCATTTGCACTGCAACGCATACACCTTACTGTAAATTGTACCTCATCCCATTTCTGCTTTGCACTATAGCGTATTGTATATTGTATATTGTATGGTACAGTAACGGTCTCTGGAGCGCAACAGTAAGAAGCATTTGCACTGCAACGCATACACCTTACTGTAAATTGTACCTCATCCCATTTAATGCATGTTAAAAAAAAATTAAAATATAAAATTTAAGGGAATCGAACTTGTCACAAACGGACAATAGGATCCACAGCCGAGCAGCGTTACCAATTGAGCTAGTTGCCGATGGTAAAAAAGGGGGGATTACTAGGGATGTCCCGATCGCCTTTTTTTGCTTCCGATCCGATCTTTCACATTAGTAATCAATTTTGACGCATTTTTGTCAGAAACTGGCAGAGCGAGACAAGCCCATCTGTTGCCTATAGTCCGGGGCGCGAGAGCGGAGGCTTTTGTTATTACATTCACCCTGAGAAATGTGCTTCTGCTTCATATGAGAAATATTAAAAGTTTCAATATATGTTTTTTACATTAGTATACATTCAGTGTTCGACTTACGTAATGGTCCATTCTGGTCTGAAACGCCGACGATAATCCTCAGTCACGTTATCCTCCAGGTGAAAAGTTAGTCTGAAAACTTCGCCTCCAGCCTGTCCTCCTTGCAAACATTGCAACTGGCTTGACTTTCTATTTTAAAATGCTTAGTTCCAAACCTCTGACATTAAGTCTAGCTGCTCAAGTCAGTGGATATTAACCGTGTTTCGGGAGCGACGTGTTGTACTGTTGTTGTGATGTGGTCGAGCGTGTAGCGTGTAGCGTCTAAATTAAAGGGAATGTTTGTTGCAACGGTGAAAATTAAAGGGGAATGTGTTTGTTGTGGACAATTATTCTGCTCTGTGTGACAATAAATACATTAATGATGATATGATGAATTTAAAACCAAAACTAAGGCCTCCGTATGAGTTTAAGACGTGGACATGGTCATGTTTGTTGAATAAAATTTTTCTTTTTTTGACTGCCGATTTTTATTATTATTTTTTCCCGATCCCCGATCCTCTGAAAAGCACGTGATCGACGCCGATCCCGATCACGTGATCGGATCGGGACATCCCTAGGGATTACTGCTACATAATGCTGCCGCGACGGAGCTCCGCCGCGACAATATTATTAAACAGCGGCTCTGTCATTGAAGTGGGAAAAGTGAGCCGTATTGTATATTAGTACATTGCATAGTATATTGTATAGCGTATGGTAACTCTGCGGCGTTGAAGGCGGAAAGCGGCGGTGAACCACAGCAGCCTCGTTGCCGCGTCCGCCTGGGGCTGCCGCGGGGCGTGGCCGCGGCGGGTCACGTGCCTGTCGGGGCCAATCAGGCCTACCCCGGAAATAGGAACGGTTGCGGAACTGATACAGGCGTCCTCCTCCCCCCCCCCCCCCTCGTGCCCCACACAACTCCTCTGTCCATGTCGATACAGAATATCTCGAGGCATAAACTCTGGTATGCTTGGAGTGTGAAAGCCCAATGACTGTAGTCTGTCACAACGACATGCCCTTCTGCAGGCACCCTGTACTACGTGACTATGTTCACCTTACTATCGCCGATGTCACGTGCCTGTCGGGGCCAATCAGGCCTACCCCGAAATAGGAACGGTTGCAGAACTGATACAGGCATCCTCCCCCCCCCCTCGTGCCCCACACAACTCCTCTGTCCATGTATACCTAACGTACCTCGCATTCGCCTAGCGTTCCAGTGTCGATACAGAATATCTTGAGGCATAAACGCTGGTATGCTTGGAGTGTGAAAGCCCAATGACTGTAGTCTGTCACAACGACATGCCCTTCTGCAGGCACCCTGTACTACGTGACTATGTTCACCTTACTATCGCCGATGTCTGTGCACTATGTTTTGGGGTGACAGTGACTCAGCAGGTAGAGCGGTCGTCGGGTAATCAGAAGGTTGCCGGTTCGATTCCGGCTCCTCCCGGCAGCGTGTCGAAGTGTCCTTGAGCAAAGACACTTAACCCTTAGATGCTCCCGACGAGCAGGTTGACACCTTGCATGGTTGCCTCCAACATGAATGTGTGAGTGAATGTGAGGTATAAGTTGTATTATTATTACCTTTATTTTGCCAGATAAAACATTAAGAATAGGTTTCTTATTTGCAATGTCAATCTGGTGCAAGATGCCCCAACAGGAATACACAATTTTGTTTTAAATATTATATATTAATAACAAAATAAAACAGTTAAGAATCATACACATAAACAAATAAACACATGCACAGCCTATGTTTAAAATAAATAAACAGGGGATGAGTAGGGGTGGGGGGTGAACGTGTGTGTGTGTGTGTGTGTGTGTGTGTGTGTGTGTGTGTGTGTGTGTGTGTGTGTGTGTGTGTGTGTGTGTGTGTGTGTGTGTGTGTGTGTGTGTGTGTGTGTGTGTGTGTGTGTGTGTGTGTGTGTGTGTGTGTGTGTGTGTGTGTCTAGGTGCGAGTATGAAGATGAATGAGTGCGTGTGTTGTGTGTGAGAGGCTGTATGCAAGTGTGAAACTGGGGTATCAGCAAGAGGAGGAGGGATCTACTAAGAGCGTGTTGAGTTAGTATATTCTTGAAGGCAGTCAGTGAAGTAAGAGCTGTACATTTAAGGGTGTCTTGAAAAGCGTTCCATTGTAAAGCACATCGGATAAAAGCACTATATTAAGGCAGTCCATTTACTATTTTAGCTTGAGTTCTAGTTACCATTTGACCCAATGGGTTTGTGATCAGCATAGGACTGCACATCCTTCGCTCAAATTGTCATGTTACTGACCTGAAGGTGGGTCACACACATCACCCATCATCTACACTCATTGCACACACATCATGCACACACTCACTTTTAAACAAACACTCACCTTAACACTCACTTTAGACACTTTAACACTACATTATATTTATCTATTATTAAAGAGATTTGCACTACATCCATACCTCATTTGCAATTGCACCTTACCTCAAAGTGTTGTACCTCATTTTCTGCATTGTACCTCACTGTTTACTCATTTTTTACTACTTTAGATTGTATATTGTACTGTATATTATATAATATACAATACAATATAATGTATATTGTATATTCCTCTTTACTTACTTTTTTTTAACTTACTTTTTACTTACTTTTTTACTGTAGAAGCACACTCTCAGGGGCTCATACAGAACCAAGCATTTCACCATAAAGTATGTGTATTTTATTGTGATATTTAAAAAACAAACTTGAAAACACACACAACAGGGGGAACTTGATTTGTCTAATCAAAAACAGCTGCTCCAATCAGAGCAATATGTGTTACATTAAACCCTGGCTTGGACCAGGCTACTGAAGAGCTTTAAAGAAACAGGTTCAGGAGGCATCGCTTTCAGAGGAGGTCATCAGAGCATTCTGTGATTGGTCCATCACTGTAGCTGGGTGGGTGGAGCCTAGCTGACATGTTGGCATGAAGGAAAAGCTTGTTACTGTCACCCTGCTAACCTGCTTCCTATTGACCCCTCCATCTCTCTCCTTTCACATCTCTCTCTCTCCCTCTCTCTCTCTCTATCTCTCTCTCTCTCTCTCGCTCTCTCGCTCTCTCGCTCTCTCTCTCTCTCTCTCTCTCT
>NC_140178.1:95031852-95037566 GCF_963971535.1 Notolepis coatsorum | reverse complement strand
AATTTTGTTTTTAGCGCCTTTGAGGTGCTTTGGTACCATGAGGTGCAAGCATAGTACCCTTGAATGAGTGCTCCTGCCAGAGTCTTCAGGGTATTCTTGTTTACCGAGAGGAGATCCGGTACAAGAATCGAGTTCATTGGTTGAATTTTTAAATTACATTGGATGCCATTTTGTCACAGGAGATTAGCCTCTAGGATGGAACCCAGGTCGGTAATTTCATCTTTCCTTGTGACAATATTGTCACCCACTGTAACTGAGAAGCCGTCGGTCTTGCTGAGTTTGTTATTTGAACCGAAGAGAATGGACTCTGTTTTTCCCATGTGTAATGATAGTTTGTTATCAGCGAGCCATATGCCGATTTTGCCTACTTCCGAGCTGAGGGTTTTTTCAACCTGTAATTTGTTCTTGTCAGAGACCAGCAGGCTGAGTCGTCCGCAAACAGGAACAGTTGCAGTCACAAGCTGACGACATGTCATTTGCATTAATTAGGAACAGTAGCGGTCCTAGTATGCTTCCTTGTGGAACACCACAGCTCACTGTGAGGGGGGGGGGGGATAGGGTACCGTTTCCAGGGGTGCAGTCGTGCACACACGCGGTTACACGGCGTGTTATTAGTAGTCACTCAGGGCAGAAGTGTGCGCAATGATAAGTACCCGGCCGTTGTAGAAAGCTACCCGGCCGGCGGCCGGCACTTGTCACCTAGACTTTGCATAATAATAGGAACCTACGAGAAGGTGGGGGGCTGCTTGATCTCCATTGTTATGCATAATAATTCTCATGTTCTGTGCGCAACTGAGGGAACATGTATGCGCGTGCGCGTGGCGTGTAACCAGTTCCCATATTACGACTGCACTGCAATCAGAATGGAGTGATTGACAGTGTCGAAGGCCTTTTGTAGGTCCAGCATGACCATGCCGCAGTATTTGCCCGCGTCCACCTCTTGTTTGATGTGGTCATTCAAATAGAGAAGGCATGTGTCAGTGGAGTGGGATGTTCTGAAGACAGATCTTTTTCGCCAGGTACTTTTCGACCTGTTCGTAGACTATTTTTCCTTGACTTTCGAGATTGAGGTGAGAATAGAAACAGGGCGGTAGTTGCCTCTGTCTAATTTGCTGCCCTTTTTGTGCAGAGGGGTCACCCTCGCCATTTTGAAGTCCTTGGGGACGTGTCCCTGTTTTATGGAGAGGTTTATTATGTGTGTGATGACTGGGGTGATGGCGGCTGCTGAGTCTCTGAGGAATTTGGAGGGGATGTTGTCCTGGCCAGTGGCCTTGTTAGGTTGGAGGTCACTCAGTTTTTTGAGTATCTCATCTGTTGTTACCATTTTCAGCTTGAAGTCGTCCTTGCGGACCCCTAGGTTTTTGTAGTAAGCTACTATGTGTTCTACCCATAATGCCCTGAGTGGGAGGGTAGTTTGTTTACCAGTGTTGTGGCTATGTTTGTGAAGAAAATGTTAAGTAATTGGCTACATCCAGCTTATCATTGTGCGGTTGAGAGTGTGCTGACCTACGTGTGTCTGTGTGGTGCTCCAGCTGCACAAAGGCAGAGCAAGAGGCTCTACAGAGGGTGGTGAAGGCGGCAGGCAGGATCGTCGGTACTCCTCTACCAAAAATCACCTCCGTCTTCACCTCCCGCTGCCTCCACCGCTCCAAGTGTATCATCAAGGACCAGTCTCACCCAGCACATCACCTCTTTCAGCTCCTTCCCTCAGAGAGGAGATACCGGTCCATACATGCCAAGAGTTCAAGATTTATGAACAGCTTTTTCCCCTAAGCAGTCAGACCGGTAAACTATGTTTAAACCGATACATGTGGAGGCAGCCAGCCGCTTCTTTTCACCTGACAGCGAGGATTCTCATTGGGTGAGTGTAACGCGTGGGAGGATCACACTACCTCCCCCAGTTCCCTTCCTTGCTGAGCAGGCGCCCCGACCGACCTGTAGGAGTTGCTGTTTACAACGACCAAGACCCACCTCACCGGCTTCCCACCAGCTGACACTGCCAATTGTGTCAGTATGGACGCCCGACCAAGCCGGAGGCACCGCTGGCAGCTGGATTCGATCCCACTGTCTCTGCGGTGGTAGGCAGATGCTTAGTCCGCTGCGCTACCCGGCCGCTCCTAGTTTACATTATACTTTACCTTATGTGTGTTTGTGTCCGGCCGCCTGCATCGCACCTGACATTAGGTAGGAGAGAGAGAGAGGGCACATGCATGCGTTGGCGAGTGCCCGCTCACTGGACTTTTCTCAGCCATTTCTGTGTTCAGACCTGACTACAACAATAAGACTTTGACCTCGATCTGCGCTGTCACCAGTTTGAACCAAAGAAAATCAATAGTGCCGACTGACTGTCAACGTATCCACCAAGATGGAGCTAAATCTGATGAGAAATATGTGAGTCTGCAGTTACGGAGAGAAACACACAACACACACACACACACACACACACACACACACACCACACACACACACACACACACACACACACACACACACACACACACACCACACACACACACACACACACACACACACACACACACACACACACACACACACACACACACACACACACACACACACACACACACACACACACACACACACACACAGATTAAATGGGTATAAGGAAATAGCGGTGTAATACATGGTTTTGTTCTATTTAGTTTTGTTCTGTTTTTCTTCTGTTCTGTTTTGTTCTCTTCTGTTTCGTATTTAGTTTCTTAGTTTAAGTCACTGTTATCCTCTCCCCTCCCCCTTTATTGTAAAGCGCCTTGGGTATGTGAAAGATGCTATATAAATTCAAGCCATTATTATTATTATTATTATTATTAGAAGTTTGGCAAAGTGAATCTCTCCTGATGGCAGTGCTGGCCTCTCCTCTCTATCTAGTCCTCTCTTCCTCTCCTCCCAGTCGCTGCTCTCTATATCTGAACTCCTCTCTTCCTCTCCTCTATATCTTTCCTCTCCTCTCTTCCTCTCCTCCCTGTATCTCTTCTCCTCCCAGTCACTCCTCTCTATCTCTCCTCTCTCCCTCTCTTCTCTATGTCCCCTATTTTCCTCTCCTCCCAGTCGCTCCTCTCTATCTCTCCTCTCCTCTCTTCCTCTCCTCCCAGACTATACTCTCTTCCTCTCCTCACTGTCACTCCTCTCTATCTCTCTTATCTTCCTCTCATCCCAGTCGCTCCTCTTCTCTCTTTCTCAACTCCCTGTCTCTCATCTCCTCCCAGTTGCTCCTCTTCTCTCTTCCTCTCATCACTGTCTCTCCTCTCTTCCTCTCCTCCCAGTCTCTCCTCTCTATCTCTCCTCTCACCTCTGTCTCTCCTATCCTCCCAGTCGCTCCTCTCCTCTCTATCTCTCATCTCCTCCTCCCGGTCTCTCCTCTCCTCTCTATCTCCTCTCCTTTCTATCTCTCCTTTCCTCCCAGACTCTCCTATCTATCTCTCCTCTCCTCCCAGCCTGTCACAGGGTGGTGGTGTACGTAGGACCCAATTGCAGACAAGTGGAGACGGCAGCAAGTCCAAGGGTTTTAATGACACACCACTAATAAACAGAACAAGGGAACAAAACAAAACTAACAAAACAAAACATCTCAGTGACAACAGGAAGAGGGGTCAAAGTAAACACAAACACAAACTCTAAGTACTAACAGGGGGAACACTTACTTGACAACATGGAACTTGTAATATGGAACGAGCAACATAGACAGAATAGTAGAGACAATGAACCGACAGAGAACAGGCAACAAGGAACGAAGGTTATCCTATAACCCTAGTTATATGAATATAGCGAGCGCTCTGCTCTATTGGAACTGTCCCTTTAATCATATGCTATCATGAAAACTTTCAACCACGTGCACTCACCTACACCTGCCTGACCATGCCCACATCTGCTCACATATAAGCGGGGTCATGGCCATACTACCAGCTCCTTCCCCAGTCTTTCACTGCCGAAACGGAAGACACATGGGGTCCTCAGGTAGTCAGAGCAGAGCGCTCGCCATATTCATATAACTAGGGTTATACGATAACCTTCGTTATATTTCATATGGCTTTACGCTCTGCTCTATTGGAACACAAGAGCGGAACAGAGCGGAGAGCCCGACAGATGTACCCGCTGAGGTCCCCTACAACCATCAGAATACCGGGGAGGATCCGGGCCCCCCCGCCCCCCCTAGTGAGGGACGGGAGGGAGACCGGACCCGATTGTGCGAAGAGGGAACAGTACCTCAACGCACAGGGAGAGCAGACCGCGGGACTCACGCGAAGGAGGCTCCAGCCCCAGGCCACATCCCGGGGGCCAGGACCCCCCGAAAAAGGGGCCTCTTTATCTCTCCTCTCCTCCCTGTCTCTCCTCTCCTCCTATCTCTCCTCCCAGACTCTCCTCTATATCTGTCCTCTCCTCCCTGTATCTTCTCTCCTCTCTATCTCTCCTCTCCTCCCTGTCTCTCCTCTCTATCTCTCCTATCATCCCAGTCACTCCTCTCTCTCCTCTCCTCCCAGTCGCTATTCTCCTCTCTATCTCTCCTCTCCTCCCAGACTCTCCTCTTTATCTCTCCTCTCCTCCAAGTTGCTCATCTTCTCTCAATCTCTCCCTCTCATCCCTGACTTGTTTGTGTCCAGTTTGTCTATGGAAGTCAATGTAGAAATCAAACAGGGAAAAGTCAGTGAAATGTCACCTATATGTCTTTTAATCTATAGCGACAGGAGGGTACTGGTTTACAGTATATTGTCTTCGAACCCTCAGGGACTGGACAACATACCACCTAGAAGTCAAATACATGTCCCATACTGTGTCCCACTGTACACACTGAAGTATGATAAGTCATATTCCCTTTACATATTTTTTTTGTAAGTGTTTAACTTTACATGTGTTCCTTTAAAGGGGCTATGTATTATAAATGTCATTTTTCAGTCTCTAGCATTGTATTATAGTAATAGGAGTTCGTATCAATGTGTTTTAGGGTCTAAATACCATATTGGCGGATTGCTCAGATTCAGCCCAGCCCCTTTCGTCGTCTAGTAAATCAGGTCATATATTTTTTGAACGGCCAATACGCGTCATATGGCCGCTGGGTAGCGCACAGCGATGCGATTGGCTCTGTGGTTGGAGCTAATGCCCGCCCCCATTCTACCTAGACTGACTGTACACAGCGAAACCATTTCCTCATACTCGAGAGGGAGAGAAAGGAAGAGAGAGGGAGAGAGTTAGAGAGCACTTGGGGGGGGTGGGGGGGGGGACCTGCAGCGCGCCACACACACGCAAGCGGGAGATTGAAAGAAAGAAAAACAAAAACATTTCCTCATACTCGAGAGGGAGAGAAAGGAAGAGAGAGGGAGAGAGATAGAGAGCACTTGGGGGGGGGGGGGGACCTGCAGCGCGCCACACACGCAAACGGGAGATTGAAAGAAAGAAAAAAAAAACCACAAGCTGCCGGCGGACTGTCTTTTTTTCTCTCTCTCTCTCTCTCCCACCCCCTCCCTCTCTCTCTCTCTCTCTCTCTCTCTCTCTCTCTCTCTCTCTCTCTCTCTCTCTCCCCCCCCTCCCTCCCTCCCTCTACCAGTGCAGACTGTGTGGCACTGTCACTCAAAGTGCTTATGGGCGGAGCCAGGCCATAACAGCCTGATTTCTTGAGGCTGAAAAATGATGGTTTTGAGTACTTGATTAGAAATATAAAACAATGCATTTTTTTGAAAAAAACCTTACAAATGTCTTCA
>NC_140178.1:95001852-95029352 GCF_963971535.1 Notolepis coatsorum | reverse complement strand
CTGAACCAAATGATAAAGCGATTAACGTAAGGTTATGACTATAACCAAGTTCTGTTAATAGTGGTGACGCTCGGCGTCACTCATGCACTGTCCTCGCACACGTGCACGCGCACTGAATAATGACCACAATGTACCTTTAATCCCAATATTTGTCTGACCACACCCCTATCAGCTCACCTACATAAGCAGGTGTGTGGTCACCTGCTCTCCTCCTTCCCAAGCTTTCACCACAAGGTGAGATCAAGGGCTGCTGTGGCGTCGGACGCCGAGCGTCACCACTATTAACAGAACTTTGTTATAGTCATAACCTAACGTTCTGTATCATAGTCGGTTCCGCTCGGCGTCACTCATGCACATAGGGAGGCCGAGCGGAGCCACCGACCGACAAATACACCCCGCTGAAGGCCCCCCACAACCATCAGAACAGGGAGGGCAGAGCCCCCCCGACCCTCCCTAATGGAGGGCACCCCCCCTATTGGAGGTTTCCCGGGAGGGCGACGGACCCGACCGTGCGAAGAGGCACTCAAGCAACTCAACGCACAGGGTGAGCAGACCGTGGCCTGACCCCACGACTACACACACGCACAACCCGCATGCCACCCGGGAACGAACGGAGGAAACAACCTCGTTACTGCCCCCAGAATCATGGGGTCAAGGGCAAACCCAACCCCGTGGCAAGGCCGTAGCAGCGGAGCGCGAAGGAAGGCCCAGACCCACCAAAGGGACTGGACCCCCTGGAATGGGGGCCCGGAGAAGTCCATGATGCCAGCATCAAGACCCCACCAGGTGGGCACTTAGTGACCCCGCCCCCCACATCGCCAGCGTATTCGGACAAAGGCCCCTCAGCCGAGCGGGCCCTGTCCCCCCAATAGTACACCGCCTGGCACACTGACCCTGCAGAACAGGCAGTCAGCATGGCCGTAAGCACACAAAAAAGGTTAACCAACGGAAGCAGGCAGCGCACCGGGGAAAAACCAGGCAACATGCTCTTAACCCTAGCCTGGAGACTGCGGACGAGACAGGCGCCAGAGGGGACAGCTGAACACAGCCGCCCCGGCGGAAGGGGCGTATGCTGGCGTTGTTGGATGACCAAGCCTCCATTTAAAAAAAACCCACCCAGAGGGGTTGAGGCAGAGAAGGCTGACACGATTGGCAGACGTCATGAACGTGCAGGGGCACCCTCAACCGGTGAACCCGGGAGTTGACACTGCTCCAACACACCAGGGAATCAACCACCTTGGTGTTACCCAATGCGGTGATTGTTCCTATAACCTCTCAAGAAAAAACTCCAAAACACACCTGCAGGTATACACCGGCTATACCGCAGTACAAGTGTTTCAGTTTTCAAAAAAGGGTTAACCCAGGCCTACGGGTCGACGAAACATTACTTCGGACCGGGCTCGGCGATACGGGAAGCACAGGGTCACCAGAGGAGGTCAAAGACCACCCCAACAGGCCCCTCTTCGCCATGCGTGAGAGAGGAGCGAAAAATTATGGAGAACCAGCCCCAAGCACACCGTACTTGGTATTCCCAGGCGGTACTAACCAGGACCAACCTGTGTAGCGGCCGATATCTGACGAGATCGAGCGTGTACAGGTTGGCATGGCCGTAAGCCATTACGACAGTGCTGAATAAAAAATTTACCCAACCAGGGTCTCCATAGCGCTTAACCCTGTGACACCCGGACCGACCTGGCATTTTTCCCCCTGAAAAAAGCCCAAGTCCCTCAGGGTACCAGAACAGCAGATCTGCATCCCCGGCGGACAACGGGTTCAACTGATCCGGACCAGCGTGACCAGAACCAGTCCTGTGCCCTAACCACGCCGACATGCCTACTCCAGGAGAAGGGACAGATATGCGTGTTGATCTTAAACATGAAAAGAAGGCGCCACCCAGACGTTCGGGGCGAACCGCGCCCGGTGGCCCACCCCCAGGGCGTGAGACCCCTCTACATATGTTCAAATCCATTCCGTCATCATCCCCCAGATATGAACGAGAATCCGTCGACAACCAAAACAGGTCGTCGGAAGAGGAAAAACCTCCATCCCAGTTGCTTTATAAAAACGCCGTTTTAACCCCAAGCAACCAAGGCGTGCCAGTCAGTCGCCTGATTACAGAACACCCCGAGCTAGCACTATGCGTGCGTCGGGACACAACCACATCAATGAACAGGCTATTTAGACCTGTCATTGAATCCCCAAGGCGCCCAGGGGAACGACAAGAGGGGTGTGATACTTCCTAACTCCAACTCTTTTTAAAAGAAAATAAGGAAGCACCAACAGTATGTATCCCAGTCTACACGGCCGGGGGTAAAAATTGTTTACATTTTTACATTCCACCACCCTCCCATAGAGAGGAGACGGAAATCCCCAGAGAGACTTCCCACGCGAGCTGTACAGATTGAAAAGAATATATTGCACCTTGAGCCATGTAAACGTTTGGTTTTAGGGCTCTCCGGGGAGGAGGCACTGAACCCATACACACTCAATAATCGAATTGAATCGAATACACACACAATAGAGTAGGACTCCTTCTTCTTTTTTTTTAAACTTTGGCCATTCCGCTGGCTCTTTTTTGCGTTTATCGCATTTTCTCTGGTCAAGAATGACCGACAGACAGAAACAGGTTGAATGGGGGTACAGATGGGGGGAAGACACTCTGAGAAAGGCACGGCTGCAGTCCGGGAATCGAACTCGCTAAACCCCAGATCCGTGACGAGCACGGTTGTCCCCGGCGCCGAAATAGTGCTCGAGGTACGCGGTGAGCTACTGGAGCTCCCTGAGTAGGACTCCTTCTTGAGGTTCCACTCACCTTATCAATCTGAGGAGGAGGCTCTGTACTCTGAGGAGGCTCCCTCACATGGAAGGAGAGTCCCAACTCACAGAAGGCCCGAATAGGAGCTTCGTGAGGAGAAGCCCTGACCACCCCCCGTTTTAAACAGATCCATCATATGGACCTGAACAGCACACGGAAGTCCTACCAACAGAGACGCGCACAGTGACATACTCTATGGCGGGGGAATTTCTGCGGTGCACACGCCCAATATTCCAGGGCGTGGGACCAGGAAACTCCCCCCCCCCCCTCACCCTGTAACGTGCCGAACCGCAACGTGACAGGAACCTTGAAGGACAGGTGGGTTTACCCCTGACCAACAGAAAAAAGGGGGAGGAAAGGTTACCAGTTCACCCCTTTACGACCCCACACCCATGATACGATGTAATGACAAAAAGAGAGTATGACACAGTCATAGTCAGCTCCATGAAGCGTCTAACAGCTTCACACAGCGCATGTGCTAACCTGCTATCTGATTTTTACTAAGGAAAAAACACAGAATAGAGAGGGCTCTCCAAGAGCCCCGGTACCAAACGTACACATGTGCTTCTGTGGCCAGCCCAACCCAGTTGTAGGTCACATGACACACACAACCCATCATCACCTACAAAAAATGGCAAAAACACTCTACAGAGGAACGCCGTTTTTCATAATGAGAGAATACATAATTCTCGATTAGTATCGGCCACAGGCCTTGCTAAGCACACACGAAAAGCGACCAAACAATCTTTTCTTTTAGGAAAATAAAGTTTCTCAAGCAGTTTTAGCACAACCTCAGCAATCAAGCTAAGGGTTACATCGTATCCCTACCACACAGTGACACAATGTAGTGTAACAACATGTCTGAGAGGAGGATGAAGAAGTCCCCAGGGAACCGGGGGGAAAACACAACCCTCCTACTTTACCCTTAATACGGCCAGTTGAACAGGTAAACCTGTTAATATGTGAACACACTGTTCATTGTCATTACAGGCTGAGAAAATAATCATTCTTTACTCATATGTCACTAAGCATAGCTTTATAGGTTAGTTTAACCCCCTTAGTTGTGAGTACACAGTACATAAACACACATGATGTTTCTCAACACAACAAACCAGATCATTTTCACATCTGTAACAAACAACCCGATTTGCATGGAGAAGCTAAATACCAGTGACAAGACAATTCACACATAACTCGCATCGTATCCTAAATGTAGTGCAGCAACACTCGTTTTGGAAAACATCGTTATTTACAAAACATTTAGAAGGGAAAGCAAGAAGACGTGCTCAAGGTCTGGTCAGACCTTGCCTACCTTGAGCGCAGATCAAGCGAAACTGCAGCCTCTAACAAGGCACCGTAGTAAACACAGCCGTTCTGTGTTGTCGACCTGGGCAGCGTCGCCGCTCCATCCCGTCGCTACGGTCCCCCTTGTTGACGCAGTCCTTGCCGTCCTGGCTCAGGGCAGGTTCGACGAACATCCTCTGTCAAAGATGACGTCGTAGTCAAGAGTGTTTAAAACATGTTATAATCAAAGCACGTTCAACAGTGTATCATTAAGCTAATGGCCGCACTCGGCCGATAGCAGCAAGCTAACGTTTCCTAGCCTAGCCTAGGTAGGCCATAACTAGCATGCAAGCTAACGTTTCCTAGCCTAGTGATCACAACAGGCTAGCGCCGCAGCTAACAGCTGACTGGCTAACAGTAGGCCACCACTAGCACGTAAGCTAAGCAGCTATCACCTGAACTTGTACACAATGATATACCAATCACTCAGACAGGCCGCCGTTCTGAAACCCTCCTCACTGTTTAAGAGAGAAGAGAAACAAAATGTTAACACAGTTTTACAACGGTGATTTTACCAACACCCGACGGAGCCAGCACAATACCCAACTGGCCTGTAGCTGACTTGAACACAGATCTTCCGCTAACGAACATCCATGCCCATATTTCCTCGTGAGGGAATACTCTCATTTGTATTATGAAAGAAGGGGCCTCACGGTGACAGAGAAACAACCACTCGTCCAGAAAACACAGGGATCACCAGTGTTATTGGTCGTGGCCCACTAGTTAATTATAATGGGCTTCAGACCAAGGTCTTCCGCCGTCGCCTAAGAGGCTGAACAAAAGACCCTAGTCTGGGGCCAGTTTTCATAAACATTGTCAACTAGCCCCCATAGCACTAACAGACAAGTGGAGCTCGCCAGCAAAAACATAACTCACCAAACCTGGAACCCACCGCTTCTCACAACAGCGGCGCGTCCTACAGTCCAGCTGTGCCTTTACCGCAACCAGCACACAGCAAGGACTGCAGTTGGAAAGCATGTAGCGGCGCGAACTCCCAATACGAAAACCGGTGGAGGATTTTTAGAATGATCATCATCTTCCAGACACTCCAGTACGAAGAAAATAAAGATATGATGTCAACGTATCTCGTTTTCCAACTCTTCTCCTACCATCACATCACGTCAAGTGGGGATCTACCGAGGCACTTCCTTGTGGTGAAAGCGAGAAAGGAGGAGAGCAGGTGACCACACACCTGCTTATGTAGGTGAGCTGATAGGGGTGTGGTCAGACAAATATTGGGATTAAAGGTACATTGTGGTCTTTATTCAGTGCGCGTGCACGTGTGCGAGGACAGTGCATGAGTGACGCCGAGCGGAACGACTATGATACAGAACTCCATTACAGACTGCTTACTGGCAATAAATAACTGGATGAGTAAGAACTTCCTGAAACTAAACGAGAACAAAACTGGCCTTAAAACTAAAAAATAAACGTTAATAAAGAACCTGGGAGGACTAACTCCTTGGATAAAATCTGAGGTCACTAGTCTCGGGGTTATCATAGATTCAGAACTGAACTTCAATTCTCATATTAACAAAGTGACGAAAAAATTGTTCTTCCAATGTGTGTATTTCCATCTCAGAAATATAGCAAAAGTACGACCTTTATTAATCAAAACGATGCTGAGAAGATAATTCATGCATTCATATCTAGCCGGTTAGACTGCTGTAATGCACTTTTCACAGGTCTCCCTAAGAAAACCACAGAGAGGCTTCAGCTAATCCAAAACTCTGCAGGCCGACTGCTAACTAGAACCAAAAGGAGAGAGCACATTAGTCCAGTCTTAGCTGCTTTACACTGGCTTCCTGTAACGTTTAGAATTGACTTTAAGGTCCTTCTCCTTACATACAAAGCTCTAAATGGACAGGGACCTAGCTACATCGCCAACACTCTAATAAATTACAGGCCAGCAAGAACACTGCGATCATCAGCTACTGGACTACTAGAGACTCCCAGAAACAGTCAAAAGAGGATCGGTAATGCAGCCTTTATCAACTATGCCCCAAAACTGTGGAACAAACTACCCCAAAATATCAGGGAAGCCAACTCGCTAGACATCTTCAAAATACATCAGGGATATCCTGAAAATTTTTACCTTACCTGCACTATTCTTACCCTACCTACTTTCATACACTTCCAATCAAATTCATATGTCGGTTCTATGCAAATTATATCTCACTACCTCCTATGCACTGTCATTTAAGAGATCTGCTCTGTTGTAATTCAAAACTGAACTTTGTAAAGAAACTCAAAGTTAAGAGCGATGCTCTGTTGTGAGCGACGCACTGCTCTGTTGTTCTAAAAGGTCATTTAGAACAGTAATTTGTAAAGAAAGTGTTAAGAGTGATGGACTGCTCTGTTGTATGTTAGTAAGAGTAAGAGTAAGAGTGTAAGAGTAAGAGTAAGAGTGTAAGAGTAAGTAAGTAAGTACCATGTTAGAGCGACGGACTGCTGTGTTGTATGTTAGAGCGACGGACTGCTCTGTTGTATGTTAGAGCGACGGACTGCTCTGTTGTATGTTAGAGCGATGGACTACTCTGTTGTATGTTAGAGCGACAGACTTTTCTGTTGTATGTTAGTGCGACAAACTGCTCTGTTGTATGTTAGAGCGATGCTCTGTTGTATCTTAGAACTTTGTAAAGAAACTCAAAGTGTTAAGAGCGATGCACTGCTCTGTTGTACTAAAAGGTAATTTAGAACTGTAATTTGTAAAGAAAGTGTTAAGAGTGATGGACTGCTCTGTTGTATGTTAGTAAGAGTAAGAGTGTAAGAGTAAGAGTGTAAGAGTAAGTAAGTAAGTACCATGTTAGAGCGACTGACTGCTGTGTTGTATGTTAGAGCGACGGACTGCTCTGTTGTATGTTAGAGCGACGGACTGCTCTGTTGTATGTTAGAGCGATGGACTACTCTGTTGTATGTTAGAGCGACAGACTTTTCTGTTGTATGTTAGAGTGACAAACTGCTCTGTTGTATGTTAGAGCGATGCTCTGTTGTATGTTAGAACTTTGTAAAGAAACATAAAGTACTAAGAGCGATACACTGCTCTGTTGTTATATATTTTTTATTCATCAATCTTATCACACTTTTTTACTGTCCGTTCTGTTTTATTATTTTTAGCCTATTTTAAACTGAATCAAACCGCACTTTTTTACTCTATCTAATCTATTCTATTGTATTATTTGTATTACTGAAGAACTGTGATTTGCCTTACCTTGCTACTTCTCTATCTCTTTGTATTTAAATTTATTATTTTTATACTCGCTTATGCCTGTATTTTTTACTTTGAACTGCAACCTCTGTATGAAAAGTGCTATAGAAATAAAGTTATTTATTTACTATTGATCTCTAAGTGCATTAAGACGTCTACATCTGTCAGAGAGAAGTACTGTACTGTAATCAGGGCACGAAATTAACTTTTTGACTCACTGGCCAGTGGCGGGTAGATGGGAAGAATCTACCCCGCCAAGCATATTTCTTACCTGCCAACTTTCTTTTGATTAAAAAAAAATAATTTATTTTATATAATTTTTTTTTAATAAAATATATATATTATATAATCATACTTGTAGTTGTATTGTCTGTGAGACATTGCCACCTCGCTGTCTGCAAACAGCTCCACTGTCTGTGTGTATACTCGAGTGGCCTCCAGCTCCAGCAAGGATTCTCCGGCGCTGCAGCTGGATCCTAAACTCTACATTCAGCATGAAAGGATTCTCCTGTGCTGCAGCTAGACCCTATTCAGCAGCCCTCATGCGATGTAAGCCAGGGGCTCGAATACGCATGTTGTAGGACATTGATGTCAGGAGCTATCTGTAGCTACTGCTGGATGGCGTTGGGACAACGCCTCTGAACTATTTAGTTTACTGGGACATTTCGTAGTGACTAGTGAGCTAACGTGGGCTAACATGAGCTACCTAGCCAACGGAGGTATTATGCACTGGACACTTGCTGGAGCAGTTGTTGATGTCGGGAGCTATCAGTAGCTAGCCGGCTGGATAACGTTACACAATGCCTCATGTATTAAACTAAAAGTGAATAGTTGACTGGGTCATTTTGTAACAGTAGCTAACATTAGCTCACGGAGGTCCCTCTGACTAGACTAACGTCACGGTGACTGTCCGAGGCAATAGCCTCTGTTTACATGCAGCATACAGAAACAGGTGCGGGAGGGGTAGGAGCAGCAGTGCGCGGTGCGCTGCATGTCTGTGCTGAGACAGCGAGTGAGAACTGCACTAAGAATTGGATCATGAATGAATGAATGAATGAATGAATGAATGAATGAATGAATGAATGAAAACTTTATTTAACAGATTGCAGAATGGGTACAATACAGTACGGCTCAATACATACAATTGTTAAGGGGATGCAGACCTGAGAAAGACGTTTGTCTTGTTTCCATCAGGGTCCCCCATTTTCAATTCATATAGACATTTATGACATACACAACATACATGACATTTATGGCATAGGGACATATAGGTATTTAGTACTGATACATTTGTGACATAAACGGTATTCAAATATACAGTACTGTTACCCCTAGATCCTGACAGAGTATATACATATGATGGGGAGGGGACTGTACATTAGGAGGGGGTGGGTTGGTGGGTGGGAGAGAAATATACATACGGCGGGGATGGAATATATACATGCGGTGGGGAGGAGACTGTCTATTAGGAGGTGGTGGGGGTTTTGGGCATTTACGGTGGCCAGTTTCGAATTGCAGCCTCCCGTAGGTGCTCTTTAAGAGCGGTTTTGAATGTGGGCAGGGATTCACATTCCTTTACAGCTTTGGGTAGGGCGTGCCACATTGTTGTGGCATAATTGCGAAACGTGTTTAGTCCCTTGTTTGAGCCGAATCTTGGTTTAACATGATTTGTTGAGCTTCCTCTGGTGTAGTGGTTGTGGTATTCACTGACCTTTGGGAAGTATTTTGACATGTACATGGGCACCCCGGTCGTATAGTGTATCTTGTAGACCAGGCCCATTGCAAGTTGCTGTACTCTGTCGTCTACTCTAAGCCATCCTAGGTTGTCAAAGTGGGCAGGGGTGAGGTGGGTTCTGGGGTTCAGGTCAAGTAGTAGTCTGACCAGTTTGTTTTGTGATGTTTGTAATTTTGTTTTAAGCGCCTTTGAGGTGCTTTGGTACCATGAGGTGCATGCATAGTCATAGTACACATGATAGTACACATGATATATTATATAATCATACTTGTAGTTGTATTGTCTGTGAGACATTGCCACCTCGCTGTCTCAGGGCTGTACGCTAAGCTTTTTCTCTAGGGGCACACTTGCCCCTAAATGAGAAATTTAGGGGCAAAAAAAATTTTTTAGGGGCAAATTTTTAAATAACAATTTTACCATTATTTATATCGATTGTTTTTATATAATTTTTTTTTAATAAAATATATATATTATATAATCATACTTGTAGTTGTATTATCTGCGAGACATCGCCACCACGCAACAAGTCTAAATGCTCGCTATATGCAACCAGCTCCACTGTCTGTGTGTACTGAGTAGCCTCCAGCTACGGCCAGGATTCTCCGGAGCTGCAGCTGGGCCCTATACTGTAGCCTCCAGCTACGGCCAGGATTCTCCGGCGCTGCAGCTGCTCCCTATTGACTATATTCAGCGTGCCCTCAGCTCGAATACGCATCGACTCAGTGTTATAAGACATTGATATCAGGACGGAGCTATCTGAACTATTTAGTTTAAAACCTGTTCCACCCCAGGTGAAATCTGCATAAAATGTATACCTATGGTAAATGGAATATTGCTCCACTTCTACAAGGGCTATTTGCATATTCTTGGTATCTAGGAACATCTATGGACCTCAATGAATGTATTCTCAGTGTCAGAAATATTGTGTCTATTACTAGGCTTGCTTAAATTCTGATGAAACAAAGGAAAATATGAATTATGATTTTTCTTTTCATCTTTGACAGTGAATAAAACCATGATAATAATGACCAAACTTAAAAAACTGCCACTGAGCTAATTCAGTACCCTCTTGAGATCATGTGTACAAAAGATCTAAGGAAATTAATAAAGGGAAGATGATAAAATTGAAGGTTTTGTATATACAGTACTGAATTCTCCCATCCGGACCAATGCAATTTGAAATATTATTATAGAATATAGAATATATGCTTATACATTACCTTATTATAGCCAATTCGCACATTTATATATATATACATATAGTATCTTTCAAATGGCCGAGTTCAATTTGGATATAGTATCACCAGGCATGTATAATAACATATACAGATATTTAATGTAATCGACTGTACTTTTTTATTTCTCCCACAGTGTAATCATTTTGTAACTAATTTCAGATCTAATTATTCCTACATGATTACAATAGTGTGGAGAAACTGACTGCGTTTCAATATTTGTCAAAAACGTTACCTTTTGTAGCTTATTATCGCGAATCATAACAATTGTTGATATGATTCATTCAGAATGCCTAACTTTGAACGACCATAGCGGACCATGGGAAGTGTAGTTTTGAGAAATTCCGACGCTGGCAGATAGCTGGCGATGCGCTCTTCAAAATGGCCGCAAAAAAACTACAATTCCCATGGTTCAACATTTCCATTTACGCTTCAGCGTCAAAAACGCAAGTGAAAAATAAAAACTTAAAATGATATAAACTCACTTTTAACCTATTGCTAAACTATTGCCAACCTAACGTTTTACATTCTACATGTATTTGTGACATAGTAGTGATAATAATACTTGAAAACGTTTGATTTTAAAAACGTTAAATTATTGCAGCACTCATAAAAATACTAATATATGATAATAATGTCAAAAAGGGGTCGGTACCGTGGCCGTGGGGTGGAACAGGTTAATGGGACGTTTCGTTTTGAACAGTAAGCTAACGCAAGCTATCATGCACTACTAGACTTACTGGAGCATTTGTTGATAGCTATCAGTAGCTAGCCGGCTGGCAGGCTCACCGAGGTCCCAGTGTTTACAACAGCCACGGGTGCGAGAGGGCTGGAGGAGAAGCAGATGCCACATCTCTCTCCGTGTGTCTGAGTTCAGTTCAGTTCGGCTCACTATAGGAGGTCGAACAACGCGTCGAAAATATGAAGCAATACTAACTTTACTTTTCTTCATAGCTAAATCAGACAGTCAGCCAGTCTATCAGAGTGAGTGCTCAGTCGATTGTTCCCGCTGATCATACCTGCTGAGTGCTCACTGCTCAGCTCGCGTGAGTGACGTCATCGCGTCATCACACGCCTTGGATAATTTAGGAGTGAAATGCGAATCCAAGGCTTGAAAGCACTACTCGCAAGCCCGCCCCCAGATAATATTTACCAATCGCAACGGCCAATTAAAGGGGCAATTCGCGACGATATCATCGCAGCGTACAGCCCTGTGTCTGCAAACAGCTCCACTGTCTGTGTGTATACTCGAGTGGCCTCCAGCTCCAGCAAGGATTCTCCGGCGCTGCAGCTGGATCCTAAACTCTACATTCAGCATGAAAGGATTCTCCTGTGCTGCAGCTAGACCCTATTCAGCAGCCCTCATGCGATGTAAGCCAGGGGCTCGAATACGCATGTTGTAGGACATTGATGTCAGGAGCTATCTGTAGCTACTGCTGGATGGCGTTGGGACAACGCCTCTGAACTATTTAGTTTACTGGGACATTTCGTAGTGACTAGTGAGCTAACGTGGGCTAACATGAGCTACCTAGCCAACGGAGGTATTATGCACTGGACACTTGCTGGAGCAGTTGTTGATGTCGGGAGCTATCAGTAGCTAGCCGGCTGGATAACGTTACACAATGCCTCATGTATTAAACTAAAGGTGAATAGTTGACTGGGTCATTTTGTAACAGTAGCTAACATTAGCTCACGGAGGTCCCTCTGACTAGACTAACGTCACGGTGACTGTCCGAGGCAATAGCCTCTGTTTACATGCAGCATACAGAAACAGGTGCGGGAGGGGTAGGGGCAGCAGTGCGCGGTGCGCTGCATGTCTGTGCTGAGACAGCGAGTGAGAACTGCGCTAAGAATTGGATCATGAATGAATGAATGAATGAATGAATGAATGAATGAATGAATGAATGAATGAATGAATGAATGAATGAAAACTTTATTTAACAGATTGCAGAATGGTATACAATACAGTACGGCTCAATACATACAATTGTTAAGGGGATGCAGACCTGAGAAAGACGTTTGTCTTGTTTCCATCAGGGTCCCCCATTTTCAATTCATATAGACATTTATGACATACACAACATACATGACATTTATGGCATAGGGACATATAGGTATTTAGTACTGATACATTTGTGACATAAACGGTATTCAAATATACAGTACTGTTACCCCTAGATCCTGACAGAGTATATACATATGATGGGGAGGGGACTGTACATTAGGAGGGGGTGGGTTGGTGGGTGGGAGAGAAATATACATACGGCGGGGATGGAATATATACATGCGGTGGGGAGGAGACTGTCTATTAGGAGGTGGTGGGGGTTTTGGGCATTTACGGTGGCCAGTTTCGAATTGCAGCCTCCCGTAGGTGCTCTTTAAGAGCGGTTTTGAATGTGGGCAGGGATTCACATTCCTTTACAGCTTTGGGTAGGGCGTGCCACATTGTTGTGGCATAATTGCGAAACGTGTTTAGTCCCTTGTTTGAGCCGAATCTTGGTTTAACATGATTTGTTGAGCTTCCTCTGGTGTAGTGGTTGTGGTATTCACTGACCTTTGGGAAGTATTTTGACATGTACATGGGCACCCCGGTCGTATAGTGTATCTTGTAGACCAGGCCCATTGCAAGTTGCTGTACTCTGTCGTCTACTCTAAGCCATCCTAGGTTGTCAAAGTGGGCAGGGGTGAGGTGGGTTCTGGGGTTCAGGTCAAGTAGTAGTCTGACCAGTTTGTTTTGTGATGTTTGTAATTTTGTTTTAAGCGCCTTTGAGGTGCTTTGGTGCATGCATAGTCATAGTACCCTTGAATGAGTGCTCCTGCCAGAGTCTTCAGGGTATTCTTGTTTACCAGAGAGGAGATCCGGTACAAGAATCTAGTTTGTTGGTTGACTTTTTTTATTACATTGGATGCCATTTTGTCACAGGAAAGATTTGCCTCTAGGATGGAACCCAGGTAGGTAATTTCGTCTTTCCTTGTGACAATATTGTCACCCACTGTAACTGAGAAGCCATCGGTCTTGCTGAGTTTGTTATTTGAACCGAAGAGAATGGACTCTGTTTTGCCCATGTGTAATTAGAGATGTTCCGATACCATTTTTTTCTTTCCGATCCGATTCCGATACCTAAGCTTTGGGTCGGCCGATACCGATACTTATCCGATACCAGTGCATACATTAAAAAAACAAGAAAATAAAAAAAATATTATATAAATTATAAAACTTTTTTTTTTTTTTTAATACAGCTACTGTTTATATACTGTTTTTTTTAGTAATAATTATAAAGTTTTATTCAACAACAGGTGATTGTATAGATTAGTATTAGTATCAGTAATTGAAAACTATCTCAATGAGTTCACCCACGGAAAGGTTGTTGGCACATTAGTTCCACACGGACATTATTCGTTGCTGCACTTGCTTCCACAAGAAGGCTCCGTTTAGTAGCAGAGGCTCTGTTGTTGTGATTTTTGCACAATAAATATTCAACATTCTCTTTTGAGACTCCGCCTCAGACTCTTATCATTTGGCACCAAAAGCTAAACATTGTCGCCGATATGGCTGTCCGCAACATGTCATTAATTGTGTACGCGACGTGCAATTGTGCAATGACGACGTTACCGTGAGCTAGGTTAGCTAGCATCAGAGCTACCGGTATATGGAAAAACTAACGTTACTGGTGACATTGTGATTTAACTTGGAATACTCCTTTGCCAACTTGCTGTACTTTGCTTGCAGGTCTGCAGCCATTATTGCTGGATTATGAATAGCCCCAACTTTAGCCAAGGTAACGTTATGGCTAAACCTTTAACGTTAGTTAATGCTAGCTTTCGGTTAGCTGTTCAGCTAATGCTAATAACATCAGAGCTCCCCGTCAACAGCGCTCTGCCGGGACGATGGCATTTTAAGAAAGTATCTGCTCTGCTGTTAAAATGGCAATTGACACTTTAATTCACGGTCGATTAAGCACACGTTTGTTTTATAATGCTCACTCAGCGAGTAGGGTATATCTACAGAGCCCAACGTCCGCAGTGTTGTTGATAAAAAACATTAGAGGGTACTCGCTGATACCGATACCAGCATTTTAGGCAGTATCGGCGGCATTTCCGATACTGGTATCGGTATCGGAACAACTCTATGTGTAATGATAGTTTGTTATCAGCGAGCCATATGCAGATTTTGCCTAGTTCCGAGCTGAGGGTTTTTTCAACCTGCAACTTGTTCTTGTCAGAGACCAGCAGGGCTGATTCGTCCGCAAACAGGAACAAGTTGCAGTCAAAACCAATTGCTTTTAGCTTGTCCATTAGAATGGAGTGATTGACAGTGTCGAAGGCCTTTTGTAGGTCCAGCATGACCATGCCGCAGTATTTGCCCACGTCCACCTCTTGTTTGATGTGGTCGTTCAAATAGAGGAGGCATGTGTCAGTGGAGTGGGACGTTCTGAAGCCAGATTGGAATTCGTAGATTCGATTTTTTTCCGCCAGGTACTTTTCGACCTGTTCGTAGACTATTTTCTCCATGACTTTGGAGATGGAGGTAAGAATAGAAACAGGGCGGTAGTTGCCTGGGTCTAATTTGCTGCCCCATTTGTGCAGAGGGGTCACTCTCGCAATTTTGAAGTCCTTGGGGACGTGCCCCTGTTTTATAGAGAGGTTTATTATGTGTGTGATGACTGGGGTGATGGCGGCTGCTGCGTCTCTGAGGAATTTGGAGGGGATGTTGTCATGGCCAGTGGCCTTGTTAGGTTGGAGGGCGCTCAATTTTTTGAGTACCTCATCGGTTGTTACCATTTCAAGTTTGAAGTCGTCTTTGTGGACCCCTAGTTTTTTGTAGTATGCTACTATGTGTTCTACCCCATAATGCCCTGAGTGGGAGGGTAGTTTGTTTACCAGTGTTGTGGCTATGTTTGTGAAGAAGATCTTTAAGTAATTGGCTACATCCAGCTTGTCTGTGATGAGCGTGTTGTCCGTCTTTATGTTTATGTTTGAGAATCTGGTTTTAAGTTTCTTACTGCAGCCTAGTTGATTATTGAGTAATTTCCAAAGTTTGCAGGGTTTGTTTTTGTTTTCCTCAGTTTTGTCGTTGATGAAATTTCTTTTTGCGGTTCTGATCATGGTGTTTACGTCATTTCTTAGTCTGTTTCTTTGAATTTTTTGTTCAACCACGTGGGCTTGGAGTTCACTGTTTGAGCTTTTGGAAAGCTTTGTCTGACTTTTATGAAGTTCAGAGCATTTTTTGTCTCTGGTTTTCATAGCGGCCAGTATTTCAGTGTGCATCCATGGCTCAGCGCGATTTTTAACCCTGGTGGTTCTTATGGGTGCCATGTTGTTGAGTATTGCTGTGAATTTGGTTTTGAATCCAAGCCATGTTTCTTCAACCTGTGTACCACTGAGTTCATCTGACCAGTCCAAGCTCCCCAGTTCTAGGTTAAAGGCCTCTCTAGAGTAAGTTTTGAGGTCTCTTATCATGATTTTCGGTTTTCACATGACTATTATTGCCCGCCACACGGCGGGCAGACCTCTCAGTGGGAGTCGCCAAACATAAAAACTGCCCGCCAATGGCGGGTGGCGGGCTCTAATTTCGGGCCCTGACTAATGTAGACACTCATAATAGTAAAGATACGCTGTACTCAAGAGATCATCCACGTTAGTGTATTTTTACCAGGGAGCCCCCGATACCACTTTCTCACTGCTGATACAGATTCAGAATCCTAATCTCACGGTATGGGCCGATACAGAGTACCGATCTGATTCATTGATTTTACTGAACAGTATACAGTAGACTTGAACCATCTGTTTAGAGTCATTGAACACAAAAGCGAAGGGCCTCTCCTCTGTCCTGATTCTCATGGACCTGTCGGCAGCCTTCGACACGGTCAACCATTAGATCCTCCTCGCATCCCTTGCAGGAATGGGATTGGCTGGCGCTGCGCTGGCATGGCTGACATCCTACCTCGGCGACCGCCCCTACCGAGTATCATGGAGAGAGTCCCTGTCGGCCCCCTGCCCCCTTCGGACGGGTGTCCCCCAGGGCTCTACCGGTCTACCGACCACCACAACCAAGCCTCTTCATCTATTCAGAACGCAGCCGCCGTCTGATCTCCAACCTACCAAAGTCAGCCCATGTTACCCCGCTTCTTAGGGACCTGCATTGGCTCCCCATCGCTGAACTCTGCTCATGTAGCTAAATTAATGCTTGATGGCCGGCTGTGTCTTGAGGAACGGCTACATGCTACAGTTTACTCAGTGTCAGCTTTCCCGTTTCACTGTGTGGCTCTGGGTCTATAGTGGATGCAGGGAGAAGATATGAGGTTTTATGAAACAGCTAATGCCCAGGCTATGGGTCTATAGTGGATGCAGGGAGGAGATATGAGGTGTTATGAAACAGCCCAGGCTCTGGGTCTATGGTGGATGTAGGGAGGATATACTGTATGAGGTGTTATGACATGTTATGTGTGTTATCTATGTTATGTTATGAAACAGCTGCAGGCTCGAGTATCAGAGTATCAGTATGTGTTTCTCTGAAGCGTTAGGGAGGTTTTTTTTCTGGACCTCGTTGTGCCTCGTCATGCAGCTGGCAACGAACCAAGGACCAGTCAGAACACATGATAAATACATGTTCGATCGGGAGAGATTGTTTACTTAGATTTTTCAGTAAGTGAGCAGTGGATTTGCTCAGAGGTCCAACACCAAGCTTAAAGCATGGGTTTTGCCTAGTCTTTGTGGATTTGGCTGTTTGGAATACTATTTATGCACTGGAGGTAAATGACATGCGTAGATACTCCTTGCTGTTTAGCCAGGGTTTGAAGTTAGTAGATTAACAAACCTAAACAAGCTGTTCAGATTTATTGAATTTGTGTCACAAGGGGACACAATTAATACATTAGCTTTAATTAATCAATTAGCTGTGCTTTTTCAAGCCAGGAACACTGCCTACCTAATTTACTGCCCAGTTTGTAACAGTTTTTGTTTTCTCACTTTGGTGTGTGGTAGCCAGGCAGAGAAATAAATACTTAATACGTTTGTGTTTGCTGCACCCACCATAAAGGATGTGTTCAACATGGGGGAAACAAAACATGTTACAGCAAACTCAAGGAAGTTGAAAATAATATGCATGTCTGCTTTAAAACAGCTCAGAAGCAGCAGGCAGCCAGCTGAGGATCTGTCCAGGGTCCTGGATGAGACTGAGACTGTGTGACTGCTCAGGACCTCAGGTGGTGCTGAACGGACAGCTGCTGCTCCTACTACTACTGCTGCTATAGTGGCAGGACCAGAGCAACCACAGACTACATTTTACACATACACACACACAGCCTAACCTAACTATGGACCATATTTCGGTCTTATTTGGATTAAGGTATGATTTATATGCATGTTAAATACGCTGTGCTTGAGTATCCCTCTTCCCATGAATACTTGTTCCCAACGATTAGCAGAAAAGGGGGTGGGTGACTGTCCCTTTATGCTCTAATCAGTGACGTTTCAACCAAAAAGTGTGATAGTATCCAGTGTGATAGTAGCCTGCCATTAAAGACAGGCAGATACAGCCCTTGTCAATTCACTTCAACACAGCTCTACTGTTTTATCTTGACTTGCTCAGAGCAGCGGTTTGTTCATACATTTATTTTGTATTTGTTAACAAAAGTGAACGAGTGAACGAGAATGAGAAACATACTCTTGGTGATCTCAGCTATTCTTTGGCTGTGGGTTAGAGCACAGGAACAGGTCAAGTGCCTATACTTCTGCTGACTCTCTCTACATGACAACTACGACTGAGCCTGGGTCTCAGGGTGGGATTTGAACCTTTCAGGTGTACAATCGCAAATGTGAGATACAATTTTGATGACTTATGAATTATGATGTAACAGTGGCCACTAGGCCACCGGAAGCTACGGAGTCCTAGAATGAAAAGAAATGTTCCAAAAGAACACACGCCTATACAAGGTATTCTCCTGAACCGGTTTGTAGCGACAAGTTGCACAGCAATCTCTAGCTACTGTAGGACTGTGTGGTATGGTTATGGTTATGGTTATGGTTAGGGGTCTGAGAGGATCCATCTGCCTGTAGTCCCAGACTGATATTTACCTACATATTATTTGTGGTGCATTCTTCACTCCTTCCTCCCCTTTTAATGATCTCCCTTGATGCACCTGCCAATACAAGAGGCTCAGTATGAGCATGACATCTCAAATGTATACCACAGTTGGTTGACCTATGAATCACTGTATTCACTTTTTTTTTAAATTGATTTCCTTATTTTTATTTCGATTTTTATTTTGGAAAATGTTTGTCTGCTTGTCATTTTGTTTTGATGTCTGTCGTCCTTGGTATTCCGTTCTGTGTCCCTATTGGATAACTTTCAAGTGCATCTCATTTGTAAATGTTGGTTGTGCTGAAAATTCAATAATACAAATAAATGGGCGACTAAGGGCAAGGCGCTCGCCACTAACACAGGAGATGCTGGGTTCGAGCCCAGCTCTCGGCGTTGCTTCCGGCTTGGCTGGTCGTTCATACTAATACAATTGGCAGTATTAGGGGGTGGGAAAGCCGGTGGGTGGGGATCGGACGTTGTGGACAGCGACTCCTACAGGTCGGTTGGTGCGCCTGTACAGCAGAATCAGGAAGTATCGGGGGCAGCGTGAGCCTCCCACGTGTTACTCCTCGCCACTGAGAGATTGTGCTGTTCAGGTGAAAAGATGCGACGGCTGCCTCCTCGTGTACCGGAGGGGACACGTGATGCAAGGCTTCGTCCACATTGCAGCCGACCAGTGGGAGGCATGGTCTTGCAACGTTCGAGACAGGGGAGAGAAGAATTGGATAATACGAAATTGGGATGGGAGAAAAATAGAAAAATGGGGAGAAAAAAGTAGATACAAAATTATAATAATACAAATAAATTATAATAATAATAATAAAAGGATTGTTCTAATCTGTTGGAGCTGGGTGGTTTGGCTTATATATATATATGGACAGAGGAGGAGGCCTGTGTCCTAATATCTCTGGGTCCCGTGGCGGGACTAGGCTACATGCACTACAACTCGTACACCTACTGTAAATTGTACCTAAATTGCACCTCATCCCATTTTTGCCTTGCACTATATAGTATTGTATATTAGTACACTGCATAGTATTGTATATTATATGGTAACTCAGTTACGTCTATTCTGCATCGAACATTGTACATATGTCTATACTGAACACTGTGACCTCATTTTTTTTACTTCTAATTTACATGCTATACTATGTTATTTTATTTCATACTTATCTTGTCTTGCACAGTCTCTGGAGCGTAACAGTAAGAAGCATTTTATATAAAAGTATTCTGTACTTCTGTATGACAACTATTAAAGAAACTTGAACTTGAACTTGAACATTTGGCAGTATTGAGATTTCAGGGTTGGTGGGAGGGTTACCTATTGATATTGACAGAGCATATAGACAGCTGCCAGGAGGACAAACAGATTATGAGCTGATATGTGCTTGTTGTAGTGGCTTTAGTATCTTGTACCTGCTGTCCTTTGCTGCCTTTGCTTGGATTAGCCTCATCATTAGCTCAGGTTTCACGTGTTAAGCTAGGCTAGTGGTCTGTATCGTTTCCATTCATTTGTGCTAAGCTAGGCTTATCTTGCAGCCAGACATTCCTGAAATTCCTGATTTTCCCCAAGGGGATCAATAAAGGAATATCTTATATTATCTTATCTTATTAGATACCATTCTACTGAACGCACAGAGACATTGGTATCTATCTCCTTGTCTGGAGAAGATGGTAAGCACATATCCCATAATGTCGACACGTTCCTTTAACAATAGTGTTAGTGCTACCATCTTGTTTCTTCAGGCCCAGCAGACTACTGCCCTGCCCTGTCCTGCCCTGCCCTGCCCTGCCCTGCCCTGCCCTGCCCTGCCCTGCCCTGCCCTGCCCTGCCCTGCCCTGGCAGGGCCCTGCCCTCCCCTCCCCTCCCCTCCCCTCCCCTCCCCTCCCCTCCCCTCCCCTCCCCTCCCCTCCCCTCCCCTCAAAGGATGCCAACCAGAATGACTTCTCTACAGCAGGGTGATGTGGAGCCCTGGCCTGGCTCTAAGTGTGGTCTGAATGAAAGGCTGGGCACAGCGGGCAGCAGATGCAGTGCCAGGGGGTGAATTAGTGGGCTTGGGGAGAATGATGGTGATGGCACTGATGATGGAGGAAGTGTGTGTGTGTGTGTGTGTGTGTGTGTGTGTGTGTGTGTGTGTGTGTGTGTGTGTGTGTGTGTGTGTGTGTGTGTGTGTGTGTGTGTGTGTGTGTGCGCATGCATGCATGTGTGTGTGTGTGTCTGTGCACGTGTGTGTGTGTGTGTCTGTTTGTGCATGCGTGTGTGTGTGTGGAGGGGAGAGGATGCCGAGCTGTCTTAATGAATTAGTCACTGGTGGTGTTGAGGTCTCTCTCCTCACGGAATGTCCACTCTCCATGCACACACATATGCACGTCACACAGACATCCACCCCCCCCCCCCCCCCCCACACACACACACACACACACACACACACACACACACACACACACACACACACACACACACACACACACACACACACACACACACACACACACACACAAAGCACATTCTTAGGCACAACATCCTCCAGTTGTTCTCAACTAAACTAACTTTGTTGTCTTTGTTAGTCTTTGTTCATTTTATTTACAAATCTGTACACTTTGATGTTTACCACATGCAGTAATATAGAAGATCCTCTTTAAATCTAGTGCCAGAGACATCTTTATTATTTTTCAGAAAATAACCCAATCAGGATATAACATAGGGAGGTGTAGTGGTTACGTCATTTTCGTTTTTTTCGTGTTCCACCCTCTGTTCCACTTAATGTATTTCCCCATTGCTCATTTCTAAATCGGCTCGTTTAAAACAAATAAAGTATGGACATTGGCATGGCGTACCTTCATCCACAATCTATAGCTCAACATGAAAATATTCGCAATTAATCGTAAAGGTAGCAAAATAACAACATTTATGTTTTCGTTCACTGGGAAACTACACTGCCCATTTTGGCGCTGCTGACTGACGTCACCACAGCGTAGACTCCTGGCTTTAGTCGCAGACCTAGGATCAGATTTCCCTTACATTCCATAAGCTTAACAATTCGTACAATGGGAAAATAACTGACCCTGGATCTGTGGCTAGTATCTCTCTGGTGATCATACTGTAACCATTAATCGGATGAAGCCAACCACCATTTCTAAAAGCAACAACCACGTTATCATTATTTGTATTCGCTGCATATTAAATCACTGTAAATACTAATGTAAATCATTGTTTCGTTGTACATATTGTGTATAGTTTATAACATTGTTTTTTACATAACGTTAGTAGCTAGCTAGCTTGCTAGCCATTCCCGAAACTCCTCTACATGCCTGATTTAAAATGGTTCTCTCCTCTTTGTATACTTTTGTCCTCACAAACAAAGTATTCTGCCAGGGAACTTATCGACACGACAGTAGTAGTTATAAGGTTTTTGAGCTTGTAACTTTACCATTAGTTAGGTATCGTGGTGGTATCAGGTGGCCGTGATGTGTAGTTAGCTAGCTTGCTAGCCAGCATGATGCGTGCAGTGCTTTGCCCCAGAGTGTAACCACAGGTCTGAGAAGAGGACCTGCACATTTAACTTGTTCCCAAAACTCCTCTACATGCCCCGATTTAAAATGGTTCACGACAGTAGACATTGCTAACGTCTAGTACGTTTAGCGAGGTAACGTTAACGTTAGCTAGCTAGCTAGCTTGGTATCAGCTGGCCGTGACGTGGATTAGGTCACAGCACTGAACGACAGGCCACACTGGTAAAAGTAGTTCTTTTTTTACGACAAATTTAAAACCTTATAACTACCTTTATTTCAACCAAAAATGCTTAAACAATAATGTTAGTGGTAGAAGGGAACTAATTTTGTGCAAAAATGGAAGCTTGTCAATTTCCATGCGGCAGAATTGTTACAATAGCGATAATCCATTTTCCCAATGATGAATCCCTATACGGGTGGAACAACCAGTGATGTCAGACTACACCTCCCTATTGGCAAATCGACTAACAAAGACCCCATTTACACCTTGCATTAACAGGTGCTGTTTCCTTATAAAGACATGATATCCAGATATGATATCCAGATAAGATATCCAGATGTGATATCCAGATGTGATATCCAGATATGATATACAGATATGATATACAGATACAATATCCAGATACAATATCAATCTTACAATCTTGTAATCTATTGTGATTTCTTTCAACTGCAAATTATGTCCCCAAAATAAAACTGTGTTAACATCTGCAATAAATAATATATAAATAAATAAATATATATATAATATATATATATATATATATATATATATATATATATATATATATATATATATATATATATATATATATATATATATATATATATATATATATATATATATATATATATATATATATATATATATATATATATATATATATATATATATATATATATATATATATATATATATATATATATATAATATATATATATATATATATATATATATATATATATATATACAGTACACCATCTGTTTTATCTAATGAGATAAAGTGTTCAGTCTATTCGCCTCATTCACTGCATTCCATTTTTATATCAGTAAAATGGGATTGTAAAGCAAAAAACAATACATTTATTATTTATTTATTTTGATATCAATACTGTACTGATACTGTATTGATATATCAGCGCAAAAAAATATTGCAATATATTGCTGTATGAATTTTCCCCCCACCCATAATAACCAGACCTTTCTGCTTGCTATGGAGTCAGATCCCAGTTATTCATCATTAAACACTTTGATCCAGATGATACCATACCAGATGTAATATGTTTTTGATATGGGTCACCACTCACCAAGATGCCCTAACCAGGCTCTACACATTGAGCTACGCAGGTAATGGAACCCCTAACTCAGGTAGTGTTAATGCCACACTTTACCCCCTGGGCTAGACAAGGAATGGAACACCTAACTCTGGGCATGGTAATGTTGCACTTTACTTATTGAGCTAGACAAAACGACCATCCTTTGTACTGTTTTCTTTACTATTATGCACTTAGATAGTAGATACTATGTAAATATATCTTGCCTATAGTACTACTACCTACTACGCACAAGACTGTAGCACTCAAGTTTGACACTGTTTGACGAACAATCTTACTTACCCGTAGGTGCCAGTTGTATCCTTCCTGCTGACTTGTTGTACAGAACTTGTAAGTCGCTTTGCATAAAGCGCCAGCTAAATGACTAAATCAATTAAATTAAATTAAATGAATGAACCCCTAACCCTGGCAGTGTTAATGCCACATGTTACCCACTGAGCTTGACAAGGAATGGAACCGCTAACCCTGGCAGTGCATTGAGCTACTTATTGGGCCACTTTCCCACATTCCAAGACCACTTTTTCCGCACAATTGCCCTTAATACTTACAGTAAGTGTTAGACTTGGCACAGCCGAATGTGTGTCCCTTGGAAGGTATAGCTGTGCCTTCAGGACAGCTAAGACTGCCAGGCGGTGACATAGTCTAGCAGAGCTGTGAATAGGACTCAATGGAAGTGGTGTGCACATTTGTGTAAGCACATGCCTGCCTCTGTGTGTGTGTGTGTGTGTGTGTGTGTGTGTGTGTGTGTGTGTGTGTGTGTGTGTGTGTGTGTGTGTGTGTGTGTGCGTGTGTGTGTGTATATGTGTGTGTGTGTGTGTGTGTGTGTGTGTGTGTGTGTGTGTGTGTGTGTGTGTGTGTGTGTGTGTGTGTGTGTGTGTGTGTGCATGCATGCGTTACTCCAGGCCTTTCCAAGCCCATGGGAAAAGAGGTCAGGTCACGTTAAGTCAGACTTTCCTTCCTCTCTCTTTTATATTATCTTTCCCATTTGCCCTTTTGCTGCATTATTGCCTCTCCCCTTCCCCCCCATCCCACACCAAAGCTTTAACTCCCCACCTTCCTCCATGAATGTGTTGATTGTGAAGTTATCTCTCTCTCTCTCTCTCTCTCTCTCTCTCTCTCTCTCTCTCTCTCTCTCTCTCTCTCTCTCTCTCTCTCTCTCTCTCTCTCTCTCTCTCTCTCTCTCTCTCTCTCTCTCTCTCTCTCTCTCTCTCTCTCTCTCTCTCTCTCTCTCTCTCTCTCTCTCTCGGCTGGAGGAGGGAGTTAATGGCTGGTGTTTTTACCTTGCTATAGCCAGCCGAGACAGAGAGTCACAACCTCACCTCTCTTTGTCTGTCTGTATGTCGGTCTTTCTCACTCTTCACCACTGTATCTGCCTGTCGTGCATGTGTGTGTGAATGCGTGTGTCTGTGTGTCTGTGTATGTATATGTGCGTGTGTGTGATCGTGTCTGTCTATGTGAATATGTGTGTGCATGTCTCTGTCCGTGCATGTGTGTGTGTGTGTGTGTGTGTGTGTGTGTGTGTGTGTGGTGAGGAACTAAGCTGGTTACATAACAGCGTTACCGCAGGGCAGGGCCGTCTTCACACCTTGTGACTGTAGGAGACTCGACGTGATCTTCTCTCATCTCCTCCTCTGTCGTACCCAGCAGTCCTCCCTCGTCAGGGACTAGATTAGGGTCACGCTACACTGGGAACTATAGGCAGCAGGCACCGATACCAGTCCTAGTACTGCTGGTATCAGAGAGCCGGTCCAGTGTGCTGGAGGTACCACTTGTGAAGGGGTCCCCCTGGGCACTAGACTGAGGCTAAACCACCGCTACCTAAATAGTTGGGATGGGTCAAATGAGATTCACCCTTTCACTATCACACTACTAATGGGTTATCCCTTTCACTGTGATAATACAGAAGGTTAACCCGTTCACTGCCAAACGACTTTACTACCACACTACAGATGGTTAAAATGTATGTAGTGTGGTAGTGAGAGGGTTAACCGTCTGTAGTGTGGTAGTGAAGGGTAACCTTATGTAGTGTGGTAGTGAAAGGGTTAAATTGGATTCGAACTAATTCTAATTCTGAGAATCTAATAATAAAATCTGATACCAAGAGCTACATGTTTAAAACATCTCAAATCACATGTCAGAAATCAAAGCAATGGTACTTGATTTTCAGCATTCTTCTGGTCACTTTAGAAAGCATGTTTGCTCTCTCTAATGTTGGATTGATTATATATATAATCCAACATTAGAGAGATCAAATATGCTAAACAAACAACATAGGATTATATGTCAGTTATGTCCAACAACCCAAACCAATGGTCTTAGTAAATCTATACAACCAGAAAATGTGGGGAACAAAGAATCTCTTAATAGCATAAATACAGAAGAGCTTTTTAAACCTGTGACAAGATGAACAAATAAGTATGGTCCATAAGTAAAAAATTAAAATAAAAAAAAGAAGAGAAGAAAATCATGTGGCGCATAATAATAATAATAATAATAATAATAATAATAATAATAATAATAATAATAATAATAATATTATAATAATAACTTTATTTGTATAGCACTTTTCATACAGAAGTTTGCAGTTCAAAGTGCTTCACAACAGTGAAAAATACAGGCATAAGCGAGCATAAAAAAGATTAAAAAAAGATAGAGAGGTAGCAAGGTAAGGTAAATGATCTAGCATCCCAATAGGCTCTCTGTTTACAGTTTCATTCAGTAATACAAATAATACAAATAGTGCGGGTTGATTCAGTTTAAAAATAGGCTAAAAATTATAAAATAGAAGGGACATACAACAGGGTATTTAACATTAGCAACCAACACATGAATTTGATAGGAAGTGTATACAAGTAGGCAGGGTAAGACAAGTGCAGGTAAAGTACAATTTGTGTCAGGATGTCCCTGATGTTTCATTTAAATGACTGAGCAAAGAAATAGGTTTTAAGCTGTCTTTTTAAGATGTCTAGCGAGTTGGCTTCCCTGATGTTTTTGGGCAGTTTGTTCCATAGTTTTGGGGCGTAGTTGATAAAGGCTGCATCAGTGATCCTCTGTTGACTGTTTCTGGGAGCCTCTAGTAGCTAGTCCAGCAGCTGATGATTGCAGTGTTAAGCATAAGCATAAGATAAGATAAAATAAGATAAGATGTTCCTTTATTGTTCCCCTTGGAGAAATTCAGGCACCATAGCAACATGGGAGAGGGGGGGGGGGGGGGGGGGTACAGGTATGGGCAGGGTAATAGAAGAAAGACAATACATATAGGCAATAAAATATAATCTGAATATGAGATATAAACAAAAGTGCAGATGAGGGTCTGTATCTGTCAACTATACGTTACAATAAATATAGGCAATACAATTTTAATCTGAATATAAACTAAGAATAAAAGTGTACACAAGGTCCAGGTGAGGGTCTGTATACCCTGTCTGTATAGCCCTATTTCAACCTTGAGCGCTCTTCTTCCTACAGCACGGCGCCTTTGTTGGTTTTGCAGCGTGAATACGCGTGAAGAGGAGGTAATATGTTGCATAGTGACAAGGTCAACAGTATACACAGCACACATACACGTTATTCACACCATCATAATACAACCCATGGGCTGCCAAGTGATGTGCGACTATCTGCTCCACCATTACCATCCATCTGTAATGTAAACGTTGTGCAGTCAATCTGACTCAGAGTGTAGAGTGTAGTGGGAAGGTTAAGGATGCAACATTATAGACCTTTTCAAACTTGACAGCATAAACCTTCTAAATGGGCCCTGAGTTTACTTCCTGTCGAATTGTGGTTCGCTAATATCAATATATGACAGGAAATAAACATGGGGCCCAAACTGTTTCCCAATGCAATTCCACTGAAAAAGGTATATGCCTGGATCACAGGACTGAGACTGTGGGTATTATCATGCCGTTGGCCGACTATTTCAGTCAGAATTATCCCTCCCTTCCGCTAACTGCGACACTATTTTCTTTTGCAAGGGCACCGTTGCTGCATCCTGGGCTTAAAGGTTTAAAGAAATACAAACAAGCCAGAACGTTGTTTCCCCTATAGCGGAATGATAACAGGTTCAGGCAGACCTCTCTCCAGCACTGGCACAGCGCTAACGTAGTGTGAAGAGAGGTATGGCTAAACGAGACTAGTGATGTAAGCTAAATCCCAGCTATAATTAAGATGGGAGAGTTGTCACAACCGGAGAATACAGTGAAATCTGTTGTAGCGAATCCGAGCTATAG
>NC_140178.1:94938069-95001652 GCF_963971535.1 Notolepis coatsorum | reverse complement strand
ATGTGAGCGGGTGTCAGAGAAACCAGTTTGACTGACAGACTGCCTGAGGCCTTCTAAACTCTGACAGAGCAGCCCTGGGGAGAGGCCACCCCATATGTACACAGCCAATCAACCAGCCAAACATTTAGATTAGACATGCAGGGAGCTATTCAATTAATATGATTGATGTGTGAGGTGTTCGGGGGACTGACTGTTCCGGGGGGGGTTCACATGCCTTCGAGTGACATTGTACTATTGTACTTATTTTATGCCTATTCTTAAATCTGCACGTTTACATTGCACTACTTTTATTGTCTTTTATACCTATTATTATGTCTGAAATGTATGCAATTTTTTTATTTTGTCAATTTGTGTGCTGATTTTATGCCTATGTTCCTTTTTATACTAATTGCTGTGGTGCACTCTGGACTGAGAGTACTATGTAGATAGTTATTAATATTTATTATTGTTATATTGTAGAAATGTGTGCATTGAAATGTCTGTAAAGTCTCGACTACATTGAAAATGAGGGTGACCTCAATTGTAATTTGATGATGATGATGTTAGACAGGCTGTCAGCCAGTAAGTCAGTCAATCAGTAAATTAACAAGTTAATGTCAGTAAGTGATTAGGATTTGTCTGTCAGTCTCAGACAGGCAACCTGCAAACCAGTCAATCAGCTATAGTCAGTTGATAAGTATACATTGGGAAGGCTGGTAGGTCAGCTAGCAAGCTAGTTAGTTGGTCAGCCATCCATCAGCTTTCCAGTTGATCAATAACTTAGTCAGTCAGTCAGTCAAATAGCCAGCCTACCAATAAATATGTCACTCACTCACTCACTTAAAAACGTGTTGTGCTAAATCCATTTGCCTGCGTCTCACACTTGAACAAACAAGAAAATACATGAATGAATGAATGAATGAAAACTTTATTAACAGATTGCAGAATGGGTACAGTACAGTACAGCTCAATACATACAATTGTTAAGGGGATGCAGACCAGAGAAAGACTTTCGTCTTGTTTACATCAGGGTCCCCCATTTTCAATTCATCGTAACATATATGACATACATGACATACAGATAGACAGTACTGCTACATCTATACATTTATGACATACCAGATTTGCAATTACAGTACTGTTTGTGATACAAAAAGAGTCCAGAAAGAAAGGAGTATATACATTAGGCGTAGAAACTGTACATTGGATTGGGTAGGTGGGGGTGGGGGGGGACTGTACATTGGAGGTGGTTGGGTGGGTGGGGGGGGGGGGGGGTGGGTAGGAGTGGGGGGGGGGGGGGTTGGGTAGGAGGGGTGGGTGGGGGACACTGTACAACTGTACAAACAACACTGTACATTGGATTATTGACAAGACCATACTTGGTAATTTACTGTACATTGGAGGGGGTTGTGTTCGGACATTTACAGGGGCCAGTTTCGAGTTGCAGTCTCCCTTAGGTGTTTTTTGAGAGTGTTTTTGAAAGTGGGTAGTGATTCACATTCCTTTACAGCTTTGGGTAGGGCGTTCCACATTGATGTGGCATAATTGCGAAACGTGTTTAGTCCCTTGTTTGAGCCGAATCTGGGTTTAACATGATTTGTGGAGCTCCCTCTGGTGTTGTGATCGTGGTATTCACTGACCTTTGGGAAGTATTTTGTCATGTACATGGGTACCTTGGTCGTGTAGTGTATCTTGTAGACCAGGCCCATTGCAAGTTGCTGTACTCTGTCGTCTACTCTAAGCCATCCTAGGTTGTCAAAGTGGGCAGGGGTGAGGTGGGTTCTAGGAGTAAGGTCAAGCAGTAGTCTGACCAGTTTGTTTTGAGATGTTTGTAATTTTGTTTTTAGCGCCTTTGAGGTGCTTTGGTACCATGAGGTGCAAGCATAGTCGTAGTACCCTTGAATGAGTGCTCCTGCTAGAGTCTTCAGGGTATTCTTGTTTACCAGTGAGGAGATCCGGTACAGGAATCGTGTTCGTTGGTTGACTTTTTTTATTACATTGGATGCCATTTTGTCACAGGAAAGATTTGCCTCTAGGATGGAACCTAGGTAGGTAATATCTTCTTTCCTTGTGACAATATTGTCACCCACTGTAACTGAGAAGCCGTCGGTCTTGCTGAGTTTGTTATTTGAACCGAAGAGAATGGACTCTGTTTTGCCCATGTGTAATGATAGTTTGTTATCAGCGAGCCATATGCAGATTTTGCCTAGTTCTGAGCTGAGGGTTTTTTCAGCCTGTAACTTGTTCTTGTCGGAGACCAGCAGGGCTGAGTCGTCCGCAAACAGGAACAAGTTGCAGTCACAAGCTGACGACATGTCATTTGCATAAATTAGGAACAGTAGCGGACCTAGTATGCTTCCTTGTGGAACACCACAGTTTACTGTGAGGGGGGGGGATAGGGTACCGTTTACCTCCACCATCTGCTCTCTCCCCTCCAGGTAGGATTGCATCCAGCTCACTGATAGACTATCAAAACCAATTGCTTTTAGCTTGTCAATCAGAATGGTGTGATTGACAGTGTCGAAGGCCTTTTGTAGGTCCAGCATGACCATGCCGCAGTATTTGCCCGCGTCCACCTCTTGTTTGATGTGGTCGTTTAAATAGAGAAGGCATGTGTCAGTGGAGTGGGATGTTCTGAAGCCAGATTGGAATTCGTAGATTAGATTTTTTTCCGCAAGGTATTTTTCGACCTGTTCGTATACAATTTTTTCCATGACTTTCCATGACGTGAAGTTTCTTCAGCATGAGAGGCTCACCAGGAAAGGAAACACAAAACTGACTTACTGAACAAAATACCTTAAAAGCAACATAATTCCTCACTCTATCACATCGGTTGTGATGATATGCTGCATGTGTTTATGGTGGGAGGTGGGCAGTTTGATCACCCACGACCTTCGTGCGTTCGATCGAAACTTTTTTCTTACAATTTCTCTTCGATTAACTACAACTCACAAAGACAGTTTACAACACCATACTGTATAGCTAATATACTTACAGATTTAAAACGCCTAATAATGACATTAGCATTTTAAGATGTGAGTGGTCATGTTGAAATGCCGTCAGATGACGCAGAGGCTTGAACTGGGGGTTGAGAAATCATACCAGAGTTTGCGACTAGGAACGCCGACTAGGAACCATTTTATTAAATTGTTCCTAGTAGGAAGTCAGAATTTCTCAGTCCACATCAACACATAATAGATAGAACGTCCATATCAACACACAATAGATACAAAGTAACATACTCAGTCCATATCAACACACAAAGTAACATACACTCAGTCCACATCAACACACAATAGATAGAACGTCCATATCAACACACAATAGATACAAAGTAACATACTCAGTCCATATCAACACACAAAGTAACATACACTCAGTCCACATCAACACACAATAGATAGAACGTCCATATCAACACACAATAGATACAAAGTAACATACTCAGTCCATATCAACACACAAAGTAACATACACTCAGTCCACATCAACACATAATAGATAGAACGTCCATATCAACACACAATAGATACAAAGTAACATACTCAGTCCATATCAACACACAAAGTAACATACACTCAGTCCACATCAACACATAATAGATACAAAGTAACATACGCTGTAATTGTTGTCTTGCAGAGAATGAAAAACACAATCCGTTCCCTCCAGTTGAATTTAAATATCATATTCCGAGAGAGGGTTGCTTGCTAGCCTAGCCTATGGTGTGGGCCTAATTATGTTTTTGATTCTGATCTTCAGATTGACATGTGATGTCTGTGTGATGCTGTAGGCTATGTGACGGAGCAGACCCGTCCACGCTGGAGCGGAAAATTATTTATGACGTGAAAATGCGGTTTGTTAAGAACTGACTTTTCGACTGATGACTTTATGAGGATCTGACAAGAGAGAGAAGATTGACTGGTGCATATTATTCAGTGAAAGTTAAGTATCACTTTACAGCCTGGGGGCATGGTGCTATCTCTCTCTCTCTATCTCTCTCTCTCTCTCTCTCTCTCTCTCTCTCTCTCTCTCTCTCTCTCTCTCTCTCTCTCTCTCTCTCTCTCTCTCTCTCTCTCTCACGCACACACACACAATCGACTCGTTGTGGAGCTGTACAGGTCACGTGGAGGAGGTGTAGACTATTCGTTTGCATATCAGGTCTGAGGTCACACCTGTCGGGCAGCGTGTCACTTTAGTTGCGCTCCTGCAGGAGAATGAACTCTTCAAGCCGTTAACGGGAGTTATGGTCAAGTAACCAACCATGGCCAACAATTACCAAACTAAAGGATTACTTGCAACAACATCCGGCGCCAAACAGCCGGTGTACGTTGATCGCAGACAGAGATTATGGACGCTTAGTTTTATGCAACTTGGTCTGCTAGGGGAAGACCCCGTTTATGAGAGAGTGTCTAGTTGAACTTTGTGGAATACACCGCGTCCTTCTCCTATTATTTATTTACTGCTATTGCATTGGTCTCTCTCGAGGTATGGCTCTGTCCCAGATCCAATGCCTGGACGAGAACAACGTGAACCCGCGGACGCATGAGTCCAAAGCGGAGTTCCTGTACTGCGAGGAGCAGCGGCTCGCCCTGGAAGCGCTGCTGGCGGACGGGCGCGGGGCGTTCGGTCAGTTTCTCCAGGCGCACAGCCTGCGCGGCTTCCTGTCGGACCCGGAGCTGGACGTTCTCACCGGGGCCGTGGAGCCCTATGACCCGGGATTAGACCTCTATCCGTCGGACGCGGAGGACGACGAGCCCCCGCTGTCTTTGCACTACTGGCCGGAGCTGTCGGACAGAACCGTCCCCCAGCTGGACCTGGGCTGGCCGGACTGCGTGTCGTACAGGGGCGTGACGCGCACCACCGTGTACGCGCAGCCACCGCTGGAAGGCCAGACTCACATCAAAGAGATAGTCAGAAAAACAATTGCGCAGGCGCAAAAGGTAAAAAGTTATTGGAAATTAACAAAATAATTGTTTTGAAAACCACACGGCAATACCAGTTTAATTGTGTTTTGTTTTCAAATGATTACAGTCAGGACAGTATATCACCCTCTTTCCATATTTATACCAAGTCAAATCAGTGGAACATATTGTTTGGACATTATACTGTAAGGCCATGGCTAGGACTTCTCACTTTCACTTTGGCCTGACAGTCCGGTTCGCTGTTAAAACAGACTTGTCTTTTCAGAGACAAAGTCCAGACCCACGGTCAGATAAACTTTTCATCTGATACAGATACACTGAACATTATACCGTAGATCGTTTAAGAGATTAGAGATTCGAGTAAATGTATTGTCATTGCACAAGCACGAGAGTACAAAGAAATTAAGCTGGCATCTGATTGATTGATTGATTGATTGATTGATTGATTGATTGAAAAGTTTATTAACAGATTGCAGAATGGGTACAGTACAGTACAGCTCAATACACACAATTGTTAAGGGGATGCAGACCAGAGAAAGACTTTCGTCTTGTTTACATCAGGGTCCCCCATTTTCAATTCGTCATAACATAATGACATACATGACATACAGATAGACAGTACTGCTACATCTATACATTTATGACATATCAGATTTGCAAATACAGTACTGTTTGTGATACAAAAGTGTCCAGAAAAAGAGTGTATATACATTTGACGTAGAAACTGTACATTGGAGGAGGTTGGGTGGGTTGGGTAGGGGACACACACACATTGTACTCTGTACATTGGAATACTGACAAAGCCATACTTGGTCATTTACTGTACAACTAGGTTAGGACATTTGTAGGGGCCAGTTTCGAATTGCAGTCTCCCGTAGGTGTTTTTTGAGAGTGTTTTTGAAAGTGGGTAGTGATTCACATTCCTTTACAGCTTTTTTTTTTTAACCAGTGTTTAAAACATATATAGATATGATATAGATTTAATTTCCTCTCAGGTCAGTGGACTTTATTAGCAAGAATCTATCACGAGTCTCACAATGAAACATGAAACGTAAAAAACCTGCATAAACACTAAAGGTAAAGAAATTATTTAATAAAAGTAAAATAGCTCATTCGATATACAGTGCAGAAATGATACACATAAGTGTCGTATTCGATTAAATAGAATAATCTTCAGGACGAGGAGATAACATTTATATGTTTATTCAAAGGTAAGCATCGTTCAGCATGAGTGTAACTCCATTCACGGCTGGCAGCCAACTGCCTGTGAGGACCCCTGGTCAGGTATACATAAGCAAGGTGCGCCTGGCGCGCCTGTCGTAAATGATATATTCACAGCATGAATAATATAGTAAAGATATATTCAAAGCATGAATATTACATCCTCCTTCTTTTAGAGAAAGCTTAATAAGCTATGAACAAAATTGAAATTAGGAATGGTTGTGCAATACTCTGTAAGAGTTTCTTTGTAAACAATAACAAGTGCGTTACCTGTGTCAGGACCAGGCAATGTAAACAGGTAGGATTAATATGTTAAACATAAAGATTCATGTATCAAGGTATTACAGTTCGTATTGTGTGCCCTCTTATTCTGGATAGTCTGCTTTAATATTTGAATACTTCAGCTGTGAATAAGGTATGTATTCATGGCTTATTTGGTCGTGTCTCAGCACTCTTACCATATGCAGTTCTTATTTGTAGAAGTATCTTGCTAACACAATGGGAATATATCGACAATTAAGCAAGGTAAGTAGGTCATAGATTCAACACATAGTAAGTCATCATTTCAGCATACATTAATATTTGTTACATTTCACCACCCTTTTTTTTTTTTTTTTTTTTTTAATGGGGCAAATGGTGTTATAATAGGGCAGCGATCCGCCTGCACCCTGTACATTTATAGGTCTAAAATGTCCCGAGGCTTCACTGCTCGGCCGGATCTGGTGTAGTATGAAGCTGAGTTCTCTTCTGAGTCCTCTGGCAGTTCAGGGTCGTTGGTCTCCGGCGGTTGATCGACGCTCTCTGGACTCGGCATACCGTCGCTGTCCTGGAAGTGTTCCTCTTTCGTGTCCCTCAGGTGCCTGCGGTTGCGGCGGTATTCGCGTCCATCTTGGGTGCGAACGTGGTATGACCGCGCAGTGTCAGCTGGTTGTATGACTACTGCTGGCCTCCAGCGTCCAAGTTCTTGTAGCCTGACAGATTCACCACAATGTAGTGGGGGCAGCGGTCTAGCTGACCTGTCATAGTATTTCTTCTGGTGCTGTTGTCTTTGCACTCGCTTGTTATGTCCATCTTTTTGGCTTACTACCCCTGGCCGCAGCTGTTGGTTGGTGCTCGGGAGGGTTGAGCGTAGCCTGCGGCTCATCAACAGTTGTGCCGGCGATTTGAAGTTGTCGACTGGGGTATTACGATACTCCAGGAGGCTTAGGTACGGGTCTCTTCCGTCTGCCTTAGCCTTGTCCATGAGTGATTTTGCCGTCTTCACGGTTCTCTCCGCTAGTCTGTTGCTTTGCGGATAGTGTGGGCTTGACGTGACGTGTGTGAACTCCCACGACTTGGCGAATGCCTCGAACTCTTTAGACTTGTATTGTGGTCCGTTGTCCGAGACTATGGTCTCTGGGACGCCATGCCTGGCACAGGCTGCCTTTAGCTTGTGGATAACAGCTGCCGATGTGGTGCTGTGAAGTCTGTCTAGTTCGAAGAATCTGCTGTAGTAGTCGACGGTCACAACATAGTCCTGGTTGTTCCAGTTAAAGAGATCTGTCCCTACAACCTGCCAGGGGCGGTCTGGGATACGATGAGGCATCATGGGCTCCTTGGTGTTTGATGGGCGGCGCTCTTGGCATATTGAGCACTTCTCCACGACTTGCTCTATATGTCTACCCATTCCAGGCCAGAACATGATGTCTCGTGCTCTCAGTTTGCATTTTTCCATTCCCATGTGGCCTGCATGGATCTTGATCAGCATATCTCCTCTGAGGCTGGTAGGGATGACTATTTTCTCCCCCTTGAAAATTATTCCATTCGTCTTGGATAGTTCATCTCTGTGATTCCAGTATTCGGTAATGTTCTGGGGGCATTGTTTTCTTTCCTCAGGCCATCCCTCCAGGATAGCCTGGCTGAGCAGCTTTAGCTGTGTGTCATTGTCTGTCGTTTCTCTGATCTCCTGTAGCCTGTCGTCGTGTACAGGTAAGCTGTTGTACACCATGTGTACCTGAAGGTCCATCCCTTCACTGAGACCGTCGTTGTGAGAGGTGAGTGATTTCCTGGACAGCGTGTCGGCTACTGGGATGTCTTTCCCAGGGCGGTGCACGATCGTGAAGTTATACTTGTGTAGTTGCAGTATCATCCTCTGTAACCGCGGTGGGGCTGCGGCGATCGGCTTCTTCATGATCGACTCCAGGGGCTTGTGGTCAGATTGCACCATAACATGGCGACCGTAGGCATATTGGTGGAAACGTTTAAATCCATAAAGGACTGCGTACATCTCCTTTTCGATTTGTGCGTAGTTGACCTCGCTGTCCGTGAGTGATCTGGATGCGTAGCTAATGGGCCTTCCTTCCTGCATCAGCACAGCACCCAGACCATACTTTGATGCGTCCACTTGTAAGCTGAGCTCCTTATCTGGGTCAAAGTAGATGAGGACTGGCCCAGGTTCACTGGTAAGTATGTCTTTCATCTTTTGGAATGCAGCGTCGTGCTGCGCGTCCCACAGGAATTCATTCGATTGTTTAAGCAGCTGTCTCATGGGTGCGTTGATTTCGGAGAGGCTCGGGGCGAATTTCGCCAGATAGTTGACCATACCTAGCACGGTTTCCAGTTCTGCACGGCTCTTTGGCGCCTCCATCTCCTTGATGGCAGCTATCTTGCCTGGGTCAGGCTTCATGCCGTCAGCTGAAAGGATGTGCCCGAAGTAGCTCACTTCGGTGGCTCCGATGGTGCACTTGTCTGCGTTGAGCCGAACGCCTCTCTCCCGTGATCTCACCATCATTGCATGTAGGTTCTTATCGTGTTCCTCTCTGGTCGCGCCATATACAAGGATGTCGTCTACTATAGCTGCTACTCCGTTCAGTCCCTCGTATGTCTCGTCGATTTTTCTTTGGAACTCGTCTTGGGCAGAAGCGAGCCCAAATGGTAATCGTAGGAATCTGTACCGTCCAAACGGTGTGTTGAACGTCGTCAGCTTCGATGATTCTGTGGAGAGCTTGATGGACCAGTATCCCGACCTTGCATCCAGTACGCTGAAATAGCGTGCGCCTGTTAGTCTGGGTGTGATGTCCTCTAGTGTCGGCAGAGGGTAGTGCGGGCGCTTGATAGCCTTGTTTAGCTCCTTAGGATCCAAACATAGTCTGAGCTTGCCTGTGCGTGTTTTCTCAACAATGACCAGTGCACTGACCCACTCCGTTGGTTCGATGATTCTAGCGATGATCTGTGTGTCTTCCATACTCTGTAGCTCCTTCTTTAGTCGGCCACGCAGGGCGATCGGTGTCCTTCTCAGTGGGCAGACTACTGGCTTGGCGTCTGGGTCTATATGGATGTGACACTCTCCTGGGAATAGTCCTATCCCTTTAAACACGTTGTGGTATTCTTCCATGATGGACTGTTTATCTGTGTGTGCATTCACTGACAATACTAGTTTAATGAGGTCCATATTCAGGCATGCCTGTAAACCTAGAACTGGGGGTGCCTGAGTGTCTACTATGTAAAAGTCTAACAACATGCCACGCTCTTTGTATTTACACTTTAACGTGCATGTGCCCTTTACCACTAGCTTCTCTCCACCATATCCTGTCAGTCTGCGTGAGGTAGGCTGTATTTTGCGTTTATCTTGTAAACTGTGATACTCTCTCAAAGGAATTACATTTACTTGTGCACCTGTGTCTAACTTAAATTTAAGCTCTGTGCCCTGTTTTCCTACTTGTATGTCTGCGAACGCTTGTTCTGTTGCATCAAACCGTCTGTCTGTCACGGTGTCTACATACAGTTCGTCTGACTCTTCTCCTGACTCAGAGCGCATGCTAATCTCGTGTACTGACTTTTTCTGGAAGCTACCGGCCCTGCAGACTTTGGCAAAGTGGCTCCATTTTCCCCTAGCTACACAGTTATCCCCTTCCTTGTGAGCTCTACCCCCACAGTATCCACAGTTCTTACGTGTGTCTGTGTCGCTCGCTCTGTTCGCTCTCTCTGTCCACTCTGCTCTGGGGCGATATCTCTGAGCGCTATGCTTCTGTTCAAGTCTGTGCACCTCGTGCACGAGCTGCTCCTGCGCGCTGCACGTGGCGCCAGTAAAGCTCTTTATCTGTGATTGTGCTAGCTCGTGGGCTCTAGCTATATCTATCGCGTTGTCTAACGACAAGTCTGATCCTACGTTTAATAGTTTCTCTCTTACTTTTGCTGAGTGTATGCCAAACACTATGCGGTCTCTAACCATCTCATCATTGTTCACATATGCACAGTCTTTCACCAGTAGTTTCAATGCAGTGACAAATTGTTCGAATGACTCGCTCGGTTGCTGGGTTTTCTCATGGAATTTGTACCTGGCGAAGATTGTGTTCCTCCTTGGAAGTACGTATGCTTCGAAATTGTCATAGTATCTCTTCAGTACCTTTGCTTCATCTGCACTGAGAGTCCATGTGTTGTGAATGTCTCTCCCTCTTTCTCCGCTCCACAATAGCAGGTAGCTACATTTCTCGTCCTCTCCTTTCTTCTTGAGTGGGCCCGAAAACATCAACTCCGCGTGCTGCCTGAACTTCTTCCATTCTCCCGGTAAGTCCAGAGAATCCCAATTCATCCGTGGCGACGGGACTCCGTTGATATCCATGTTCATCCTGCTTCTGACACCATGTCGTATTCGATTAAATAGAATAATCTTCAGGACGAGGAGATAACATTTATATGTTTATTCAAAGGTAAGCATCGTTCAGCATGAGTGTAACTCCATTCACGGCTGGCAGCCAACTGCCTGTGAGGACCCCTGGTCAGGTATACATAAGCAAGGTGCGCCTGGCGCGCCTGTCGTAAATGATATATTCACAGCATGAATAATATAGTAAAGATATATTCAAAGCATGAATATTACAATAAGTGTGTCTTCTTTACAGTATATATGTTTTATTATATATATTTATTATAAAGATAACTGTTTTCTCACTAAAGCATGTTGTTTACCTCTGGATAGATGCCTATAATGGTAGCAGGTGTATCATGTTAGTTATTGCCACCATCAAGATATTTGCAGTAATTGGCTACTGCTGGATTTTCACACACCGTTCATCTTCAGGGATCAACAATGCAACATGGGTGCACGTTAAAGGGGCAGTTCACCAAAACATAATATATATATTTCCCCCTTACCAATGCTGTCTATCAATCCAGATAATTTCGGTGATCCGCTTAGTTTTGGAGATATCGGCTGTATAGATATTTGCTGTGACTCCAATATAACTCTTTCCATAATAATGAATGGGGGTGTACTTCAGTAGACAATAGTTCCTACATGAAACTGATCACAACAAGGTCTGTGATCCTGAGTAGCCAGGTCATGATTTCTGGAAAGAGATGTTGCTTTTGAGTTTTTCAAAAGCATTTTGTTGATGCTTTGAGCGCAGTGCCATTCAGCTCCATTGTATTGGAGTGACAGCGGATATCTCTACAGTATAGTTGTCTCTAAAACTATATGCAAATCACACCAAAATTATCTGGATGGATAGATATTACTCTGGGTATGAGGGGAAATATGTTTCCCATTTAACCCTTGAGTCAACCTTGTCGCAGTTCTGGTCAAAAAGCAATTTTTTTACGTGTGTTTGTGGATAGCGTTGGCTAGATTTGATGTATATGCCAAAAAAGTAGCTCAGTATCACATCTTGGACTCACATTACAATAATCCATGTTTGTTTTTTAAAAACAATCACCACTTTGAGTGCCAGCAGGGGGTGCACGATTTAGCGCTTGAGTGCCAGCGCTGTAGTCAATGGGAGGGCGAGCACATTTGCGAACGCATAAACTATATCTTAAATTATGGCTATGTGTCTAATACGCCCGTCGCTTATCAAGGACTTGTTTGCAGTCAACATTGTCGAAACAGATCAGTACATTTCCGTTTTATACCATTTTGAAAAACGTTCGTTTTTGGAAACTTACAGGAAAAAAAGGTGATTCTGCAGGAATCGCCCTTTAGTGGAATACACAAAACACGTTGTCATTTTTATGAATCGTTTTCAAATAAACGCTAGATTATTGATAGTATATGTGTACTTATGCACGCTAGAGAAGTGGGCTGAAAAATCGATTATCCATTTCCTGATCAGCACACACACACACACGCACACACACACATATGGGACACGCTGAGATATAGGTGAAAAAACTTTGATTATCCCAAGACTGGTAAAATAGATTCCTTACCTCAGATCAGATGTTCTCCAAAATGATTATTCCAATTCCTGATCGCCATTCCAAATATCGATCGCGTTTATTGATCCAACGCTGGGTACTGGAAACACATATTCCACGCTGTTCTGCGGCTCGGCAATGAATCCGATCGTCTCCGGTTACATGCCTGATAAGTAAAATGTGGATTCCGGACTCTTTTTTTCCCATCCATTTCATTCAGTCCAATCCAATGGCTAGATTGATGAAAAATGAATGGAAATCGCTAATAAAAAAAATAACGATTAAATAACAAGATTTCTCGTCGTTGGGACTCAACGCATGGCATGAAATAACGAGATTTCTCGTGGCTGGCACTCAATGTGTTAAGGCGAGACACCCCAGGTGAATAGGCAAATATACTTTTTTTAGTTGATTTTGAGATTTTGTTATATTTTGCTTCCTAAACATGTCTTCTATGAAACTAGTGACAATAAAACATCAATAACACACATTTAGTTGTTTATTTGACTTCATTTTGCCTTATTGCATCCATAAATGTGCACATATTTAATGGGGAAGTGCCTAATTTGCATATATAAACATACATTTCAGAAAACTTGCAATATATTTTTTCTTAGTTTATATACATAACAAACTGGGAAAGTTTCATAGTGATATCTATTCAAAAAATGTTTGCCTACTACAACGCCCCTTCCGCCGGGGTGCTGTTCTCAGTAGACCCCTAGGCGCCTGTCTAGTAGAGCCATATGAAATCCGTTTTATTATTTTCCAAATTCCATTTTATTTTTTCCCAAATTCCGTTTTTTCCGTTTTAATATTTCAGAATTCTGTATTTTGCTTTTTATGCTCATTTTACCATCAGAAATAGTGTCTAATAAGTGGGAATGAATAAATGTCTACAATTGAATATGATATAACAGTCCATTTAATGTTTTTAAGTGCTGCAACTCAGAAATACAGTTACATTTTACACAATACTTTTCAAATAATATTGTGACAAAATAAAAATACACATTTCAAGTGTAAACAATAGATACAGCTAGCTACTACTGACATTATCACAATGTCAGTAGCCTAGCTATATCTATTTTATTGTGATGAAATATAGTAATGCATAATTTAGGCACCTTTAGTTTAGTTTATTTCGTTTATAAAGGACAGTGTATAATGACAATCGTTTGCATTAAACAAATGAATTGAAAATGGGGGACCCTGATGTAAACAAGACGAAAGTCTTTCTCTGGTCTGCATCCCCTTAACAATTGTGTGTATTGAGCTGTACTGTATTGTACCCATTCTGCAATCTGTTAATAAAGTTTTCAATCAATCAATCAATCAATCAGATTTAGCAAGAAGCTATCATTTCCATCTATAGTCCTATGTACTGTAAAACGTTTCATAGCTATTTAAGTTTATTTCGATTATAAAGGGCAGTGTATAATGACTCGTTTGCATTAAACAAATGGATGGGTGCACTAGATTTAGCAAGAAGCGATCATGTCCTAACGTTATAGCTATTTAATGACAATAGTGTCGCAAGTGTTTTTGTGGCTCCAGTCCACGGAACGTTGACAGAATTAGCAAAACACCTTATCGCCGGAGGCATAAAAGTCATTAGGATACTGCTCTGCTCTGAATTGAGGGCTTATTGGGGAATTTATTAGCTTCTTGACGATGTAAACACCGAAGCAGCGAGACGCTTGGGAGACTGCCTGTGTTGTGTGTAACCCGCTCTAGCGTCCGCCTCTCCGGTCGCGTGTGCACCAAGCGTTCCACCCAAAAACGGAATTTCAGTCCAGATTAGGCCAAATTCTGCAATATTCCACGTTTTGCAGTTGATTCCATTTTTATTGGTCAATTCCGCGATTCCGTCCGCGATTCCGTGAACGCGGATTTCATATGGCTCTACTGTCTAGTCCGCAGTGGTCCGGGCACAGGTCGAGTTTTGCTCTTGACCTGTTGCCAGGATTGAGGGATCAACGTCTTTGGGGGTTGTCTCCCCGGTGCGCTGCCTGGCCCCACTGTGTTGTGGGGGTGTAGCCTCTGTGGAGTGCTTCAGGGCGGCGTGCTGTAGGGGGGAAGGGCCTGCTCTTGGATTGGGCCCTGTCCGATATGCTGGCGATGTGGGGGGTGGTGTCACTAGTGACCGTCTGGTGGGGTCTCGATGCTGCGGCATCCATCGTTGGCCTCACCAGGCCCCCTTTCCACCTGAAAGGGTGTTTTTGTTTTGGAAACTCGCCGAAACTCGCCGACAATGGTGCCATGTAATTTGCGCAAGCCGGATACGGAGCCGTTTCTTGCCCAATGCCCATGGGCAGTAGTAAACACCGACGCCAAATTTTCCCCTGGCTGGACCTATACAGGATATCAGCTGCGTCCTCCTCAGATTGCCTGTAGGGCTGGGCGATATGGCCTCTAAATGATATCGCGATATTTTTTGGCCATATCACGATACACGATATATATCGCGATATTTTGACATTTCCTCTAAATCACTTAAAAATGCTTGATTTAACCCTTTGATGCATACAGTCACGCCAATATGATGATTATAATAAGTCCCTGCTAAATATGTTTCCATTATTAAACCATGAAGATGCTTTAAAAAATAATTAAATGAAAATGTACTAAGAGTAGTCTACTGACACACTAATAAAAAAATTTATTTACATCTAAGACAATTTATATAAAAACTATTGGGTGCCTAAGACTCTTGCACAGTACTGTGTTTTCTATCCACTTTAGCCAAACACACATATATATATATACACACACTGTGAGAAAATAATAATCACACACAAAGCCTTACAAAGGGATAATGGCTTATAGCAGACTTAATGATTTTAGAATATTTCAGATAATGAAATGAAATATTTATATCATCAACTATCCAGTTAGTATTTATACTGTAACGTTTGGCCACTTTAAATCATTGAATAGAGAGAGAGAGAGAGAGAGAGAGAGAGAGAGAGAGAGAGAGAGAGAGAGAGAGAGAGAGAGAGAGAGAGAGAGAGAGAGAGAGAGAGAGAGAGAGAGAGAGAGAGAGAGAGAGAGAGAGAGAGAGAGAGAGAGAGAGAGAGAGAGAGAGAGAGAGAGAGAGAGAGAGAGAGAGAGAGAGAGAGAGAGAGAGAGAGAGAGAGAGAGAGAGAGAGAGAGAGAGAGAGAGAGAGAGAGAGAGAGAGAGAGAGAGAGAGAGAGAGAGAGATTTGCACTCTACTGAGCATACCTTTCTAGTTATTATATGCTGCAAGGACAGTGGTGCAGGCTGACAAGCATGAGTATATATAAATATTTCCATCATAAGGAGATTACTCGCAGTATAAGTCCATTATATGAACAAGCACAAGCTATAGAATGTACATTAGTACAGTAGTACTAGCTACATACACTGCAGGCTCCACACACATGTGGTACATGGAAAGTTACCATAACACCTTCAAAATAATGCAATTAACTGCATTACCCTTTTTGACCCCAACAGCCTCCCATAGCTTTTGCGTTTGCGTTTTGAGCGTATAAGCTGCCGTAGGCGATGATGTCACACTCGAATGTAAACACAGGAAGTTGAACACACAGAGATTGAAACTGGATGCAAGAAACGAATAACCAATAAATATCTTTAAACCTCTGTTGTCAAGCGTCGTCAATATAACCCACCCCCTTTTCTCACTAATGGAACTAGTGTAGTGGAGTACGCTTTGAGCTAACGCTAGCAGCTAAGAGCTAACGCTAGTTAGCTTAGCCTATTATGGTTTAACTTAGCAGCTAACGTTAGCCCATTGCATGTCATTGAAGGTCCGCGCTGGTCTGTGTAATGAAATTACAATTGCATGTCATTTAAGGTCCGCGCTGGTCTGTCTATAATGAAATGAGAGGAACGCTCTGCACTAAAGCAAGTCTCATATCAGCCGCGACGTGACAACATATACTCGATGTTCACGATATAGTAATTTACTACATCTCACGTAGAACAAGCCGCGATACATCGAGTATACTCGATATATCGCCCAGCCCTAATTGCTTGTAGCTAAACTAAGATCATGTGTTGTCAAGTTATTGTTATAAGGAACCCAGTCCAAAACTCCAACAGTCTGCATTCCCTTAACAATTGTTTGTATTGAGCCGTATTGTATTGTACCCATTCTGCAATCTGTTAAATAACGTTTACATCCATTAATTCTGCTAGCATTAACGTTACTACGCTGCTAGCCACAATGCTATACTGTTATAATGGCATATCCCAATCACGTTAGCACGTAAGCTAACAAAATCAGCGATATTTTTGTGAGACTAAACTCCGCTCTTGGTGGTCAATTGTGTTGATGTTAGTTTTGTTTCATCAACAAATCATCAACAAATGAGGCAGAACACACAGTGAATGTATCCGTTTTTGTTTATTGCACACTGAAAAATAAATGCTAAGTTGCTAAATGGCTCATGCAAGGTATTTAAAGTAGGGATGCACGATAATTATCGGGCCGATAATTATCGGGCCAATATCAGCAATTATGACGTCATCCCGATAAACTCGATAACGTTATTGATAGCTCCGATAACATATAATACATTTTTTGGTTAAAAGAAATCCGGTGTGGGTGGATTTGGATGAAGGGCGCTTGTTTTTATTATAGCCTCCTCCCGTTTTGCCAGTACTGTGGTAAAACTGATAGCGTGTGGTTTAGGAACAGGGAGTTTTTCACAAATCGAGCGCTCCCTTTCTTGGCTGTGACGTAGTCACGTTACATTCGGAGACAGACAGTCGATCTGCCAATTACGTCCCACGGCTTGCACCCACCTCTTCTTCTTACCACCAATCAGAAGCTCTCGTTCGTTTATTTACCTCCGGATTGTCAGCCATTACTCTACTCGGAGCTAATGTTATCTCCCCGCCAGCCACATTGACAAGTACCAGCGCTTATACATTACTGGCAAATGTCTTGTTGCACTTGTCAGCATCGACTTTAGTAAAATAGACCCAGACTTTTGAACATTTCGTTCTCTCCGCCATTATGAGAGCAGAGCTGTCTGTACTGAGTCGGCAGCGCAGCACCCGTGTGAGTGAGTGTGTGTGTGTGTGAGTGAGTGTGTGTATGTGGGAGGGAGCCCGCTCGCAGGCAGAGACAGAGGCAGGAGAGATAATAGACAACGGCCAACAAGATTAGTTTGCGACGTTTAAATTCCTCAAAAAAAACCTCCATAATTTCTCGAGTACCGATAGCAGTACCGATGACGTCGGAGCTTATAAATACTAAAAAAAAAAAAAAAAAAGATTTGATAAAAAAAAATATATATATATATATATATATATATATATATATATATATATATATATACAGTTAAAAAAAATATTATAATACAATAAATATCGGTTATCGGTATCGGCTTGAGGAGCATAAAGTTATCGGTATCGGTGTCAAAAAATCTATATCGTGCATCCCTAATTTAAAGATGGTGACTTTGTTGTTTTTTAGCAGGAAGTGTAGTGACGCGTTCAACCTTTTCTAATTGGTTGAAAATGGCCTTCATGTTTGAACTACATTGCCACCTACTGCTTTGGCATTGTACTACATGTATATAGTAGACGAGACAAAACGACGTCTAACTTAACTCTTACTTCCCTGCCAATACGCAGCGTTCTGAAAAGCGAAATGAAACTAAATGAAATGGCCCTAATGTAACCGCAGCCTTAGAGCTTGTTGTACTCTGTACTTGTACTTCTGCAATGAAAATGAATTGATTTGAATATCTAATCTAACTCTAATATCGTTGCTGTAAACAGTAGGGATGACCCAATCGATCGGCCAGCGATCGGTATCGGCCGATATTCAGTATAAATATGAGATCGGTGAATTCCGATAATGCTTTATTTTCGCCGATCGTGAAAACCGATCGATGACACGGAAAACATGATCACACGTCTTGCCCCTTCTCCTCCTCCCCCTCCCAGACCCGTCATGTCAACAAACCCTTCGGCAAGAGTCGAGTGGGTGAGCACCTCAGAGCTCCTCTTTCAAGATAACAAGCATTGAACAAAATGGTAGAGCCATATGGAATCCGCGATCACGGAATCGCGGACGGAATCGCGGAATTGAGCAGTAAAAATGGAATCAACTAAAAAAAAAAAAGAGAAGAAAAAAACATTGTGGGACTTGTACAGCACGTTGTTCAACTTTGTCAGTGCTGTAAAGTTTAAACCTTTTTAAATCTTAGACAAACAAAACACTTTGCTTTCATGAAATATTGTAAGCCGTCATTTGAGGCTTTATAAAAGCAGCACAATGAACACAAATCTGTCAGTGCAGAGTCCGACCTCATCTTAAATAACAAACAGCATTGCTTGTTGTAGTTAACAAAGAGAGGCAGAGTTGATTTAGCAAAAATATATATAATTTTTTTTTTTTTTTTTAATAATCGAATTTTATTTTCATATTCGAATCCCATGCCCATCGAACGAAGCTTCGAAGTATTTAAGACAGCCCTATTAATTGGACTGTTATATCTTATTAAATTGTGGACATTTATTCATTCCCACTTATTAGACACTATTTCTGATGGTAAAATGAGCGTACAAAGCAAAATACAGAATTCTGAAATATTAAAACGGAAAAAACGGAATTTGGAAAAAAATAAAATGGAATTTGGAAAAAAATTAAACGGATTTCATATGGCTCTACAAAATGGCCCAGTCATCTATTCACTTTTGTTTAATACATGAGGCGTTGTCTAATGTTATCTAGCTACTGATAGCTCCTAATATCAACGTCTGATATCATCAGTTTGGCATTAGTTTTCGCAAGTGCTGGCTAGCGTTGGCTAACTTGCTATCGCTCGTGAGCTAACGTTAGCTATCTAGCTAACGTTACTGTTTAAACAAAACTACACAGTCAACTATTCACTTTAGTTTAATACATGATGCATTGTCTAACTGGCTAGCTACTGATAGCTCCTGATATCAACAAATGCGCATTTCAGTTTAAGAATAATAGGGATGCCCCGTGCCGATCGATCGGCAAGCATGAGACCTCCGTTAGCTAGGTAGCTAACGTTAGCTCACTGTTTTAACAAAATGACCCAGTAAACTAAATAGTTCACTTTATTTTAATACATGATGCATTGTCTAACGTCATCTAGCCGGCTAGCAGTAGCTACAGATGGCTCCTGATATCAATGTCTTATAACATAATTGACATTATTCATTTTTGCAGCTGAACATTGGCTAATTAGCTATCATGCTTCATAACTGAACACATACGTTTCAGACCCTGTTAGTCAAGTTGAACTATCGCTCTGACTGGGGACGCTGAGGGCATGCTGAATGTGATTTGACCAAAGCAGAGTATACACACAGACAGTGGAGCTGTTTGCAGATAGCGAGCATTTTGACTTGTTGCGTGGTGGCGATGTCTCGCAGATAAGACAACTACAAGTATAATTATATCATATATATTTTATTAAAAAATAAATATATATATATATATATATATTTTTTATAAAACCAAAAACGATCTGTATCGGCCGATATGGCTCATAGACGATCAGTGATCGGTATCCCTAGTAAACAGCACAGCCAGGTCTTCTGAATCAGATAGAATATAGAATCAGGCCTATAAATGACTTTTTTTTTTTTTTTTTTTTTTACCTTTCTTTACCCAGGCAAGCAATTCAGCAATTCATTATTATGGCCATCATACATCTATGGATTGGGTCAAATCTCCTCTTTCCAATGGCACAGTTCAATCTGGATTTAGTACCACCAGGCGCCCGTAACAGGGCAGCAAAGACTGTGAATGAAATCTACTGTAAGTTAGATCTTCTCAGATCAGAGTCCGGCACACTGGCTGAGATAGTGAAGCAAAGTGCATATTGATTACGCAGAGTTCTTTGTGAATCACAATACATTTTATCAGAGAATAAACCCACTCAGGCTCTACACATCACGGTGACCTGTAACTGACCCAGCATGAAAGCTTTTTTTTCACTCCCTATCTTTGTGAAAGTGGCTTCTCAGCTCTGGTCCAGCTGAAGACAAAGCAGAGGAACAGATTGGACATTGAGCATGACCTCAGAGTTGCTTTGTCTACCACCCCATACTTTGAGACTCTTGTCAGGAGCAAACAACATCCGCAGTTATCCCATTAGTTCCCTGGGATGTTAAGCTAAGAAGTCTGCTAAGAAGCATAATTATTTATTATTATTATTATTTTATTTCATTGTGTTTTACCCCTAGTTGCACTTTTGTTGCAACCCCAGTTATCCCATTAGTTCCCCCAAACTTAGGTCTGTTATGTTAAGCTAAGAAATCGGCTAAGAAGCATTTATTATTTTATTTCATTGGGTTTTTAGCCCTAGTTGCACTTTTGTTGCACTTTTTTGTGTTTATTTCATGTTTTTAACAGTGCATGAAAGATTGTGTATTACTGCAAAAAAGTGAAATAAATCATAGTGGTTAAAAAATGTGGGTTGCGACTTAATGACTAAGGAAAATGTTGGGTCCCGAGGCTAGACCAGTTGAGAACCACTGCTCTAGCTATTTCCACACACAGAAGTGAAATATGGGTTTAAGCTACAGTTGTAGAACATTCTTTAATTACAGTCACATTGCTGTGGGCACACACAGTAGGAAACACTTATTAGATTAGATAAGATTCAAATGTATTGTCATTATACAGTACAAGTGTACACTGTATAGAGTTTTTGAATGTGTGTGAGATTATGTGCAAAATAATTAGCACTGTTTTATTAAAGTGCCCCTTTAATATGTCTGTGCCCTATAATAATAATAATAATTAATTTAATTTATATAGCGCTTATCAATAACCCGAAGTCGCTGACAATAGTCGGGAGCAAAGTAAAAACAAAGAAACAAAAACAAAGAAACAAAAATGTGTGCCCTCTCTGTGTGGACTGTGGACCGTATGGTATGCGTGCATGTTCTCCTGTCTGTGCTTGTGTGTGTCTGCATGTATGTAGGTGCACGTGCTCGCATAATGTGAGCATGCATGCATACTGTACATTCTCTGTGGGTGCATTTGTTTATGTGAGTGTATATGTTTTCTTTTCTTTGCTTGTGTGTGTTTTAATTCATACATGCATCTCCATCTGCATATAATATTTGCTTACTGTGTATATATTGGTATGTTTTCCTGTGTGTTTGTGTGTGTGCGCGTGCATGTGTGTGTGTGTGTGTGCGTGTGTGTGTGTGCCTCCAGGTGATAGCGGTGGTGATGGACATGTTCACAGACGTGGACATCTTCAGGGATCTGCTGGACGCCGGCTTTAAGAGGGGCGTGTCCGTGTACATCATGTTGGAACGCACCTCCTTACCTCACTTCCTGTCCATGAGCCAGAGAGCCAACATGCACGTGGGACACCTGAAGGTGAGGGGGGGGGGGGGGGGGGGGGGGCATCGTATGAATGGAGAACTCCAAGCATGTGGGGACAAATACACACACACACCCCACACACTAGGGGTGTAACAGTATACAAAAACGGTTCAGTACGTACCTTGGTTTTTAAGTCACGGTTCGGTATGGGTTTTCGGTACAGTGTGGGAAGGTTTGGCTTTCCATGTTCCACTCAGGGATGATATAGTGTGCAGTAGGGCTGACCCCTATTAGTCGATTAGTCGACTAATCGGTCGAAAGGAGCCGTAGTCGACTGGCCAACCTCTTAGTCGAATATATATACAAAAATAATAATAATAATTATAATATTATTATTATATTTTTTTATCATTATTTCCAAAAGAAAAGAGGCCTAGAAGCGTGGCTAACGCTAATGGCGCGCATACCAGAGGCTAACTGCCTACGAAAACAGGCACAGAGGCACTGAAAGAGGATTTCACCCATCTAATGAACACACTAGACTAGACAAATATCAAGATGTATCCATCAGTGGACCAATTGCATGCTTTTGCAGAGGACAAGAAGCCTTCCGTCGACTCCTTCAGACATTAAGCACCCCCCACAGCCCAAATGGAATGATAAAAAAAATAAAAATATATATATATATTTTTTTTTTATTATATATTTTTTTTTTTTGTCGACCAATAGTCGACTAACGGCAATTTTTGGCCAATCATAGTCGACCATCCAAATCCTTAGTCGGGGACAGCCCTAATGTGCAGTAACTAATTGTACTTGTAGGGCTGTTAACAAATATTCTATATTGAAATTAATAATCGACTTGTTAAAGAAAATTAAAATAAAATAATTATATTAGATTGGGATATGTGTACCTTTACACCCCTACCACACACACACGCACACGCACGCACGCACACACAGACACACACACACACACACACACAAAAACACACACAAGCACACACCTGTGTTTAACTAAGAATAACTAATCTCTTTTGGCAGCCTACACAAAAGCTATTATTCCATTGCCTCTAACGTGTTTGAGCCAAACACTCTGCTGCTCCAAGGGGAGCGGGCGGGAAGGATTCTCCCCACTGTCCTCTCAGATAATACTGTGGCTCAATGGTGTCTCGTTCAAGAGAGAGAGATGAGGGCATTGAAAAGAAGATATAATGGCGAGGTAATGATCGTATCACCTTGTGTGGTGAAAAGGGTTTGAGGAGGTAATGGTCGTATCACCTTGTGTGGTGAAAAGGGTTTGAGGAGTTAATGGTCGTATCACCTTGTGTGGTGAAAAGGGTTTGAGGAGGTAATGATCGTATCACCTTGTGTGGTGAAAAGGGTTTGAGGAGTTAATGGTCGTATCACCTTGTGTGGTGAAAAGGGTTTGAGGAGGTAATGGTCGTATCACCTTGTGTGGTGAAAAGGGTTTGAGGAGTTAATGGTCGTATCACCTTGTGTGGTGAAAAGGGTTTGAGGAGGTAATGGTCGTATCACCTTGTGTTTTGAAAAGGATTTGAATTGCCAATATGTCTTGTTTCTTCCTTGTTACTGATAGACTTCAATCATCCAATCCACCAAACAACACCAAACAAGAGTCAATAGCAACAGCAGAATAAGCTGTTTGGCATTGGCAGAGAAGATTTGGCAAACTTTCCATGGGCGCAACCCACATACTCAGCTGTGCTGCTCATCCCATAAAAGCATGTTCTTTACAAATGGGGCACCATTTACAAGGTAAATAAACAGGCTTTCCAACGGTATAAAATGTATTGCCAAGAAGCATTGCAACAGAGAAATATCTACCAAACACAAACTTCCGAACTTTATGTTCGATGTTTAGTTGAGGACAAGTTCACTCCAGTTCACTAGAGCAGGGGTTCCCAAACTTTTCAGGCCGGGACCCAGAAAATAAGGCGTCAGAGAGCCGCAGCCCAATGCACATCGTCAGGCTTTTTTTATAAAAAAAATTGCCAGGCGACCGATCTTTTAAGCCAAATATCACTTCAATCCTATTAAGTTAGTTCAAGTTAGTTATTCATTTATATGTGCTATTTATGAGAGGGCTAACTTGTTGCAAAATAATAATGATAATAATAATAGCCTCATTAAAATACTATTGTTGCTTCGGTTGTTTTCAGTGTTTTATGTGCATAATCTGTTTTTAGTTTGAAATGTTCGTTGAAATAAGTAGATTTTTAGTTTGTTTATTTATTAAGTTAATATAAAACCATATAGTCACATTTTAGAATACAATAGAATATAATTTTAGAATACAACTAGAAACACTGTCCTGGCCTGCTTCTAAGTGCAGTGGCCTGACAAAAAAAAGAAAAACGTTTTTTTTTATTTTTATTTTTTTTAAATCATCTCGCGGCCCTCCCGTGGCTGCTCGCGGCCCACCTTTGGGTCGCGACCCCAACTTTGGGAACCACTGCACTAGAGGTCTGCTCTCCTCCGGGTGATGTCATCCAGAGGAGTCTCTCAGGGGGCCGATGCAGCCAAGCTCTAGAGACGCAGAACACCTTGGTAAGTTTTATATCCAAGATTAACACACGTCCTCCTCACAACACAACGATAGGATTACGGTTAACAAAATATAACACTTAAATGTATGGCATATATTGATTGATTTTATTTGGACAATATATAAAACAACATGTGACATAAGCACAGTCTGGAATACTGCCAAGGATAGACACAAAAAAGCTCAGAGTTTATTTCCATTGTGGTCCTTGTAGGGGGGGGGGGGGGTAGGGGAGCGAAGTGTTCAGACATGCATCACACAGACATCGTAAAGACACATGCCATCACAACACATCACATAGACATAACATAAGCACATAAAAACATGTAAAACACAATGGCTATTGGCTACTGGCAGGTACTTTGCACTCCGACCAACCTCAACACTCACCGACACCATGTACCCATGACAGTCTTACTCGGTCCACCACCTGAAAAGGATCCAGTTCAGACAGTGAGGTGGGTGTTTAGAAGTGAGTTCACACCAAGGGGCTGCTGCGACCATAGATATATATAGAACACTAGATAGCTTGCCCGCGCTCCCGGCCAATGGAGAGCGACGTCACTGAACCGCCGCCATCTTGCTCCAGTCAGCCTTGAGTGAGAGTGAGTGAGCTGCACAGACAAAAATACTCATAACTCGCTGAAATATTGACGGATTTACAAACGGTTTGGTTTATTACAAGCATTATTAACGTGGCTATGATTCCAGCGGTTTGTAAAAAAAATACATCTTTAAAAAAAAAAAAGTATAAGTATGCAGTATCATAACTACATCTTTGATGTTTATAGCAAACCAACCCGTTTGTAAATCCGTCAATATTTCAGCGAGTTATGAGTATTTTTGTCTGTGCAGCTCACTCACTCTCACTCAAGGCTGACTGGAGCAAGATGGCGGCGGTTCAGTGACGCTGGTGACTCCGCCTTAAGCTATCTAGTGTTCTATAGATATCTATGGCTGCGACTGCTGCTTTCTTTCAACCATGTTCTAAAGTCAGCAGTGATAAAAAGCTATACTATCTTCAGAGAAATATAGACACTTTCAGATGGCCCCCGTTGCAGGAGTCACACTTGTATTACGTTTTGCTACATTGCTGCTGTTCCCCCCCACGCCTTAACCCTTTCACTACCACACTACAGAAGGTTAAGAGGAACTGTTTGTGGAAAACCCGCAGGAACGGTGGTAAAACTGCAGTACTAATACAGGATAGATACAGGAGGATGTGATGACCTGTATATAATGGCTGCCATGGGCCAGCAGTACGAGCTGATCTAATGATGTGATAAATATGGTATGAGACGGTCAATATGCTGAGAGCATTATTTAGCAGATCAAACCAGTAATGATCTCATTAGAGGCTAGATATCCAGAGGCTCCTGCTGCTATTGGTCCCACTGACAAAACATGGACAAAACACAAGCTCTCTTTTTTACACACACACGCACGCACGCACGCACGCACGCACACACACACACACACACACACACACACACACACACACACACACACACACACACACACACACACACACACACACTGTTGAGGCCTGTTTCGAAATATTCCAGATATTCAGATATCTAAAGTCAAAACACATGTGCACTCGCATGTGTGCACGCATGCACACACACAAAGGGTTAACACTTTCACTACCACACTACAAAGGGTTAACACTTTCACACTACAGAAGGTTAACCCTTTCACTACCACACTACAAAGGGTTAGCACTTTCACTACCACACTACAAAGGGTTAACCTTTCACTACCACACTACAGAAGGTTAACCTTTCACTACCACACTACAGAAGGTTAACCCTTTCACTACCACACTACAGAAGGTTAACCCTTTCACTACCACACTACAGAAGGTTACCCTTTCACTACCACACTACAGAAGGTTAACCTTTCGCCACACTACAGAAGGTTAACCTTTCACTACCGCACTATAGAAGTTTAACCTTTCACTACCACACTACAGAAGGTTAACCCTTTCACTACCACACTACAAATGGTTAACACTTTCACTACCACACTACAGAAGGTTAACCTTTCACTACCACACTATAGAAGGTTAACCTTTCACTACCACACTACAGAAGGTTAACCTTTCACTACCACACTACAGAAGGTTAACCCTTTCACTACCAGACTACAGGTTAACCTTTCACTACCACACTACAGAATGTTAAACCTTTCACTACCACACTACAGAAGGTTAACCCTTTCACTACCACACTACAGAAGGTTAACCTTTCACTACCACTCAAATCAAATTTATTTGTAAGGCCCAGCAACACACGTTGATGTCCCCATGGGCCGGACACGTCTTCTTTAAACAATTCAAGAAGAAACATCACAATAAATAAAAAACAAAGACAAAAATACGGGAATAAGGGGGATCTCCCTTCTTAGATGTCGGTGATAGTAGTGTTGCTATAAAACAGGCGAAACAGTTGGTAAGCATGTACATATACGTGTAATGAAACACAAATAAGTACATGCAATAGCAACTGGGGGGGGGGGGAGGGGGGGGAGATTGAACATGTGACAGGCAGGTATGTGTCCCCGGGGAGGACCGGCAGGGTGGGGAGGCGCAGGCATTTCATAATGCCCCCCCCCCCCCCCCGGACTGCTTGCATTAAAATCATTATCCTAATAAACTCAAAGAGGCTCTAAGGAGGAGGCAGGATAGAGGCTGGCCAGTAACCGCAAGGTCGCTGATTGGATCCCTGGCCCCCGACAGGAGGGTGTATTCCAGCTGGTGACTGAAGCGTGGCTGGTATTACATCCACGGTGCCCACCATTCTGTCTAAGTGCTCTTGAGCAAGGCACCGAACCCCAAAACGTCTCCAGGGGGCGTTGCACTGTGTATATGTGTAACTAGGAGGGATATGCAAAAAGACAACGATTTACAATAAAATACTTCTTCTTCTTCTTCTTCTTCTTCTTCTTCTTCTTCTTCTTCTTCTTCTTCTTCTTCTTCTTCTTCTTCTTCTTCTTCTTCTTCTTCTTCTTCTTCTTCTTCTTCTTCTTCTTCTTCTTCTTCTTCTTCTTCTTCTTCTTCTTCTTCTTCTTCTTCTTCTTCTTCTTCTTCCTAAAACTCAGCAAAAAGTAGTATACTGTAAATAGTTAATTGTCTAAAATGATCTAAATCATTATCTAAAAACAGGATCAGGGATGATGGTGGAGGGTAGGACAGACAGAGGGAGCATGCAGGGATCAGGGGTGATGGTGGAGGGTAGGACAGACAGAGGGAGCATGCAGGGATCAGGGGTGATGGTGGAGGGTAGGACAGACAGAGGGAACATGCAGGGATCAGGGGTGATGGTGGAGGGTAGGACAGACAGAGGGAACATGCAGGGATCAGGGGTGACGGTGGAGGGTAGGACAGACAGAGGGAGCATGCAGGGATCAGGGGTGATGGTGGAGGGTAGGACAGACAGAGGGAACATGCAGGGATCAGGGGTGACGGTGGAGGGTAGGACAGACAGAGGGAACATGCAGGGATCAGGGGTGACGGTGGAGGGTAGGACAGACAGAGGGAGCATGCAGGGATCAGAAGATAAGGAACAGGAATGATAACTTACTTTGCTCCAAGTGCATCAGTGGCCTTGAACAGAACACGTACATACAAACACAAAAGAGGACCGTGTTGGTTTTATCTAATCAGTCAGGTGAAGGAAGAAGAGAAGAGAGGAGGGAGGGAACGAGAGGGAGGAGGAGGAGAAGGAATGAAGAAGAGAAGAGGAGGGAGGGAACAAGAGGGAGGAGGAGGAGGGATGAAGATGAGAAGAGAGGAGGGAGGGAACAAGAGGGAGGAGGAGGAGGGATGAAGATGAGAAGAGAGGAGGGAGGGAGGGAATGAGAGGGAGGAGGAGGGATGAAGACGAGAAGAGAGGAGGGCAGGAATGAGAGGGAGGAGGAGGAGGAATGAAGACGAGAAGAGAGGAGGAGGGATGAAGACAAGAAGAGAGGAGGGAGGGAACGAGAGGGAGGAGAAGGAGGAGGAGGGATGAAGACGAGAAGAGAGGAGGGAACAAGAGGGAGGAGGAGGGATGAAGACGAGAAGAGAGGAGGGAGGGAACGAGAGGGAGGAGGAGGGATGAAGACGAGAAGAGAGGAGGGAGGGAGGGAATGAGAGGGAGGAGGAGGGATGAAGACGAGAAAAGAGGAGGGAGGGAATGAGAGGGAGGAGGAGGAGGGATGAAGAACTATAAGTATTTCTACCGTGAGAGAATCCAGGGACAGGTTGTCTGGAGCTGCTGCAGTGTTTATGTTTCTCATGATAGAGTTTAACACGTCTCACCAATACCTGAACATAAGGAAGGATGGAAGAAATTAACGAAGGAAGGAAGGAAGGAAGGAAGGAAGGAAGGAAGGAAGGAAGGAGAGAACAGATAAAGAAAAGAGAGAACAGAAAGAAAGAAAGGAAAGAACAGAAAGAAAGAGAACAGATAACAGAAAGGAGAGAACAGATAACAGAAAGGAGAGAACAGATAACAGAAAGGAGAGAACAGATAACAGAAAGGAGAGAACAGATAACAGAAAGGAGATAATAGATAACAGAAAGGAGAGAACAGAGAAGGAGAAAACAGAAAGGAGAGAACGGAAAGGAGATAATAGAGAACAGAAAGGAGAGAACAGAGAGAACAGAAAGGAGATAGAAGAGAAAGGAGAGAACAGAAAAGGAGAAAACAGAAAGGAGAGAATAGAGAGAACAGAAAGGAGAGAACCGAAAAGGAGAAACAGGGAGAACAGAAAGGAGAGTACAGAACAGAGAGAACAGAGAGAAGAAGTGTTCCGCCAGCAGCACTCAGCTACTATCTGTTATCTGAGATGTCATCACAGACCTTTATGACTGCAACATTCCTTGGTTCCCATTCAGTACTGTATGTGTTAAGACTAGTTCACTGCACTGTAGATATCAGCTGAGTCTCTCATGTAAATGTTATAGGTTTACTGTGTGGTATTAAGTCTTTTACAGTTATACGTGGTTAGAATATTCAAAATAACACATTTAGGAACCTTTAAACTATAAACACCACCATCTTAACAAGTATTTTAATGAAAGTTCAACATGTTCTTTATGTTTTGTGTGTGTGTGTGTGTGTGTGTGTGTGTGTGTGTGTGTGTGTGTGTGTGTGTGTGTGTGTGTGTGTGTGTGTGTGTGTGTGTGTGTGTGTGTGTGTGTGTGTGTGTGTGTGTGTGTGTGTGTGCGCGTGCATAGAACCTGCGTGTGCGCTGTGCAGAGGGAGTAGAGTTCTACACTCGGTCCTGTTCCAGGGTCAGAGGTCGCCTGGGACACCGGTTCATGTTCATAGACGGAGACAAGGCCGTGTCTGGCTCTTACAGGTTGGTGTGAGAGAGAGGTTCAATTCCACAGACAGACGGATAGACGGATAGATGGATAGAAGTAGGGGTGGAACGGTATGCGGTATGCAGTAATGTGACCCTATTATTTTTTCTCATTTGGATATATAAAAAACTGTACTTTTATTTTATTTTTTATTATTTGTTATATTATTTTTATTTTTATTAAATTATAATGTCAAATATTGTAAGGAAGGGGCAGGGCTTGATAAGTTGTTTTACTTCCCCCTGTTCCTTCTCGAACACTTATTGTATGGAAATAGTCTTTGACTATTTACCTTTTTGTTTTTTAAACTTGTTTTATGTTTCTATGTTCGAGACAAATACAAATCAAATCATTCGGACCGTACACCGTTCGGCACGACCTCCACAGTTCGGCGCGTGTGGGTATTGTTGGGTTCAGGGGATGCAAAAAAAATAAGTTGTCTTCATTTGGCACGGAGAGGTGAAGCGCCGGCTGCAGCAGCAGGTGCTGTCAGTTCGTAGAAAGTGCGTGGAAATGGCATGCGCAATATAAATCAATCTTCATTACGACATTAAAACATTTGGCATTCACATTACATAGGCCTACAACTTGCCATAATATTAGCACGGTTTGTGACGCTACAAGTACAACGCACGTTGGTAGCCCGCTAGCTCCAATACAGCCAGTGAAATCATTATCAGACATCAATGAAATGTTACCGTAGCTAGCAGAGGATAAAATGGGAGCCTGAGGCGGGGTGTCGAAAGACAATGACGTTTATTCAACATCCAAGAAGGCTAACATTGTGTTTACTAACTCCAACCGGGACTATTACCGCTTTCCCTGCACTGCATGGTATCAACTCGATTCGACTCCACTCAACTTCCACTGTAGGTAGAGTCGAGAACGAAGGTACCGCACGCTAAATGGTCCGTGCTGACGCCCAACCCATAGACAGTTCCGTGTGTGAATGGACCTGTCTCAAAACCCTGCCCCTTTTCTTGATCCTCCAATCACAACTGTCGCTTACCTCGGACAAACTTGGTTTGTCCGAGGTAAGCGACAGTTGTGATTGGAGGATCAAGAAAAGGGGCAGGGTTTTGAGACAGGTCAATTACATGAATCCACCACCGTTTCACAATTACTGTGTTGCACAACTTGCACTCAATATTTAAATAATGTTAGTCTCTAAATAAATGTAGACAGACAATGTACGTATTTTAAAAATAGAATGAACAGAGTAGTGTTGTTTTGAAACAGTAGGCCTACAGTGTGTGTGTTAGTTTGATTTATGCTGCATTTGATATTGATGGCATTCTAATTTGTTTTTTGTTTATTTATTTTAAATAACACAGTGACACTTTTCCTTTTGATAAGAAATCCAGCCATATTCCTTTCATTGTATTTCAAATACTGCACTTTAATTTCAAGCGGAAAACTAATCTTTCTATTAAGAACTGACAATCAGGGAATTTAAACATTGTTGACATTGTTTTTGTGTTTATTTTAAAGAAAGGAAAGTCTAGTGCTGGTTGAGCATATGCATACTTTATGTTGATGGTCTTTGTTGTGGCCACAAAAATAGAAAGGTTTAATTATTTTGTTTGTTTGCACTAAGTTAATACTTTGACAAATGTAGCCTATATTTTTCAGTCAGTTCGGTCTTTGTGTGCCAAACATTAGGCAAACCGCTGTAAACTTTTCGGGTTTTTTTTCAAATAAATGAGAAGCATGTTTAAATCTTTACATTTGTAAAGAGTGTTACATTTAAAAAAATAAAATAAAAAACAACATATATATCGAACCGAACCGGAAACCGTGAGCACAAAACCTGATACGAACCGAACCGTGTATTTTGTGAACCGTTCCACCCCTAATAGATAGATAGATAGATAGATAGATAGATAGATAGATAGATAGATAGATAGATAGATAGATAGATAGATAGATAGATAGATAGATAGATACAGTATAGAGCTGTGTTTGCTTTGTAATTCATATTCTACTTTCACATAGTCTCACTCAGTATTTGTGTGTGTGTGTGTGTGTGTGTGTGTGTGTGTGTGTGTGTTCCATAGCTACACGTGGATGTCGTCAAGGTTGGACAAACACCTCATCACCGTGGTCACCGGGCAGGCAGTGGACGCCTTCGACAAGCTGTTCTGTGACCTCTACGCGGGCTCCAGCGCCGTCAACCTCCGGCAGGTCGCCACGGAACCGGCGCCGGAGCCGGGACCCCTCCCTCAGCACACGGCCGTAGTTCCTCTCTCCGCAGCCATGGCTAGGAAACTCTACAACCCCAAATACGCTCTGGTTACCATGGGCATCACCAGCGCCACCCCTGCCTCCTCTGGCCAAAACAGCCCAAAAGACTTGACCGCCCAGAATCAGACGTCGCAAGAATCCAGGAAGAGGAAGAGGAGGAAGGCCAGTGTGGTGGAGGCCCCGCCCCTTCATCCCGGACTGGTTCACCTGGAGAAGGCCTACCTGATCCCCTACCTGCCCGTCTGGCCCGAGCCCGACCCGCCCAGCGACGTCATTGGTTTCATTAACATCAGGGACGCCAATCGGCCCACGCAGGTGCACCTGCAGCGCTCGGAAAGGTTCGAGACCAGCCAGGCCATTCGGTTCAAGAACCCCCTGGCCGTGTCTGAGGAGGCCCGGCCGGAGGTGGCCCTGCCCAGGCACTTCACCACCAGATATGACACCGTGGCGGATAAGCTCCAGGCGGAACGGAAAGAAGTGAACTCTAAACCTGGACCGATGGCACCGGGCGAGTTTCACTCGACGCAAATCCACAACGGACATCCCGACGCTGAACCTAAAGAGCGGACGATTGAACAGAAAGCACCGATGCCTCCCGGACCAGCCTCACCCGACGCTGGACTGGAGCACGTCGACAACCACCACACCGCTAAAGCCCAACCTAAAACACAGGCGGTTGAACGGAGCACACACACACATGAAATGAAACACATCACCACCACATGCACTTCCTTGACCCACACCCCTAAACCTGAACCTAAAACAGAGACTCTAAAGAAAGAGGCAAACGCCCATAATCTGAGCTCAGACACACCCACCGGACAAAATGAAAATGAAAGAACCACACCTCTGCTCACCGCACGTACGCCCTCGGGCCTCACATCGAAACGTAACCCTGAATCAATAATACCTACACACCCTGCACACACAGTCGCCACGAACACCCCTGTTCTGAAAGCCCTCCCCGTGTCACAGGAGAGACCCACTAAACAAACCACATCTGCCTTAAACACACTCGCCCCCGATGCACATGGTACACCCAGCCCTGACTCTGACCCCACAAGTACATCTAACCCTGCTTCCTCGCATGTCCTTGCTAGCCTGAACACACACGCAACGCATATGCTCAATCAGCCACACACCGGGGATCAGTCACATGTTCACATAGAGTCACATACAAGGGGACAGGCTGCTCAGACAAATGTACAGTTACATGTACAGGCTCAGCGTCCGCAGCCCCTGAAAAGCCCCCCTAAAAACACTCCCTCTCCCTTCGTTCCCACTCCTGCTATTCATAAACACATTCCACACTCTTCCGACTCTTCCGTTCCCCCTCTCTCCGTCTCCTCCACCTCCTCCTCTGGTTCTACCTCAGTAGCCGTTTCCTCGATGCACACCTCCCGCCCTGCTCCCATGTCCTCAGCTCCTACGACCTCTCCCTCCATCTCCTTTCCTTCCATCCACCTTGTCTCCTCGCCAGCTATAGTTCTAGATCCTCTCGTCAAGTCTCCCCCTATCCCTGCCTCCTCCCCCCATTTACCCGCCACAACCCCCACTTCACATATCACGTCTCCTCCCGTCTCCTCTGCCATGAGCCCCTCTCGACCCCCTGCTCCCCCTGTCCCCAAGCCTCGCACAGTCCAGTTGCTCATCAAGGGCAGCGGTGGCGGTCTGGTCGATGTTGTGAAAAGGCCGGGGTGTCTGACCGGCAGCTGGCCACAGACGGACCAAACTGGAACTGCCACTGGGCCGCTAGTGGACCAGGAAGTGAGGCGACCAGGTGCTGACGCTGTACTGAGATCTGAGAGAGAACTGCAGAGTAGAAGTGGAATAAAAACTGGAACGCAAACGGACACTGTGAAGAACTTTGCGAGACCGGGAGAGGGATGTTTGTCTACACAGCAAACGCAGTACGAGACTAAAAAGGAAACGCTGGGAGCTTGCGAGACGGGCACAGGACTACGGAGTGACTACAAGAGGATATCAGCGACACAGATGGCAACTAGAACCAAACTACAAGCCCAGACAGACGTGTTGACGGCCAGCAAACCACAGATGGACAATGTAATCGGTAAAGAAAGAACGGCAAGTGAACGTGAGACCAAGACTGTTACAGTAACAGACATCCAGTCGACACCAAAATCACAAAGACACTCTGTGGCCATGCTACTGACACATACCGAGGCATTAACGAGAGCGCAAACACACAGCGAGTCCTCTGAAGTGGCAAAGAGAGGCCACGAGAATGTGACACAGCCGAACACAGACCTTGGAGCCACTAAAGAAACTCTGGGAGATTATGGGAGTGTGTTGCAGTCACAGAATGAAGGCCAAGGTCTTACATCATCCCCCGAGGATGATCCACACGCTCTCACACCTTCTACTATACATACACAGAGACACACCCCGGTCTCCTGTATAATCATGACTAAGTACAATCTTGATGGTACGAAACCTACCCCTGCCCCAGAGGGTTCTGGTGTTGACACCGGTCAACACAGTGTCACGTCAACACACAACTCACAGGGCAGGCCGATACAGCACACAACAAGCGACACTGTGAGAGAATACCGATGTCACCCCAAGGCTAAAGACCTGCGCTTGTATATCCCCGACTCGGCCGCCGCACGCACACTAGATTTGCTCTCGCCGACTTCCGACAGAGACTTGTGGTCGCCCACGCCTCTCCGCACCCCCACGCCGGATAGGTTCTCTCCGCGCACGCCCACCCCGGACTCGCGCACGCACACTCCAGACCTACGCCCATCATCGCTCAGCCCTGACGTGCTGAGCGATGGGTACTGGTCCCCGCGGGAAGATTCCATCGTCTCCACCTCCACCTCAGAGGAGTATTATGAGTGCAGCGAGACTCCGTTCTCGGTCCATGACTCTGTGGACGTCTTTGACCGAGTGCCCAACAGAAAACACTGGACAACAGAGGAAAATGTTAGCAGTAAAAATGTAAATACTGCTGCTACTACTGCTACTATTACTACTATTACATCTGCTAATGCTACTACTACTACTACTATCTTACCCCCAAGTCAAGCACCAACCCCTGCCACTGCTCCAGCCTTACCCCCAAGTGAAGTGCCAACCCCAGCCTTACCCCCAAGCCAAGATCCAGCCACATCTCCAGCCTTACCCCCAAGCCAAGCGCCAACCCCAGCCTTACCCTCAAGCCAAGCTCCAGCCACAGCTCCAGCCTTACCCCCAAGCCAAGCGCCAACCCCAGCCTTACCCCCAAGCCAAGCGCCAACCCCAGCCTTACCCCCAAGCCAAGCTCCAGCCACAGCTCCAGCCTTACCCCCAAGCCAAGCGCCAACCCCAGCCTTACCCCCAAGCCAAGCGCCAACCCCAGCCTTACCCTCAAGCCAAGCTCCAGCCACAGTTACAGCCTTACCCCTAAGCCAAGCACCAACCCAAGCCACAGCTCCCACTCAGTCCTTCACCCCAACCTCCAACAGAAGCTCAGAAAAGGCCCCAACTCCGGCCTTCCCCACCACCGCCCTATCCCATACCCACAGGAAAGTCAGCCCAAAGCCTTCTCCCAGCTTGGCCCGAGCACAGCCCTTAGACACGGATGGAGCACCAGGGAAACATGCCATGCACCCTCGTCAGGGACAGAGAGCAAAGAAGGATGAGATAATGGAAACATATCAGTCTCAGTATGGAAAGAAGACATCAGCTAAAGGACTGGTGATTAGTGTAATGGAGGAGGCAGGGGAGAGATCAGAACAGATACCTATTGAGAGACCAAGAGCAGGAGAGCTACCCACTCTCAGCGAGAGGCCGGGAGAAGTGTTCTACACGGTACTGGAATCAGAAAAGGTGTGCCTGGGTGAATTTCAACCAGAGGACTCCACGGTGGAAGTGAAACGGGTGAAGCTGACTGAAGGGGAAAACAGACAAGCTGCATTGGCCTCAAGTGTGGAGAGAATGGCAGAAACTCCAGTACTAGGACCCGGCGCCACGGAGAGGAGAGACAGGCCTCTGGCTGCGAGAGAGCCAGAGGGAAAGGAGGTATGCTATTAGCCATATTATTCACATGGCGGCCATCTTGCTCTTATGTCATGCTCACGTTGGGATTCCTTTCTACCCTGTTCTGAACCCGTGGCCCCAAAATGTTCTCACAGCCTTAATGATTTTTTGAGTGTCTGTGTAGGCTAATATTTAACATGTTTATAACCTCCTGGCCCATATTTATATACAGCTTACATGAATAAATAATAGTAATAATAATGACAGCTTCTGAAGGCACAATCATTTGATGCCAGTTTAATCTTCAATCAATGACCCACTGTTGGCTCCTGACCTCAGCCTCTGAGAAATACTGCAGTGTGGTGTGACAGACGTGACTCGCTGAGGTGATATAGTTATTAGCCTAGTTCTACTGGTGCTCAGCCAACACTAAACCTCTAGGCCAGGGGTCTCAAACTCAATTGACCTGGGGGCCGCTGGAGGTAGAGTTTGGGTGAGGCTGGGCCGCATCAAATATTCCACACAAAAAGGGTTTCAAGTATTTATTTTTATTTTTATGGAAATGTATGGTTGAAACATGCAAACGTTCAAACGCACACACACTAATAAGCATTGGAGGCTTTTAACCAGGGCCAGACTGGGAAAATCATTCAGGCCAGGAAATATAGTGCGAAATATAGCCCCAGTCAGGCCACTTTTTAAGCGGGGGGTCCCCCACCAGGAGATTTTGTGTTACAAAGACTTAATTTCCTGCATTCTGGTGCAGGAATTGTTTTATTTGTACCCTTTAAAATGCCAGTGTTTGTGATGACATGACTGCAAAAAAAAAGAAAGGAAAAAAAAAATCTTTTTTTGGGAAATCTTTTTTTTTTATTGAATGTGGAAATCATCTGGGGGGCTGCAAAATATCATCCAGCGGGCCGCAACTGGCCCGCGGGCCGCGAGTTTGAGACCCCTGCTCTAGGCAAAATACTAGGCCAGTGTTTTAGATATTTGAAAAAGATAAGAGCTAGGGGCCGCCTGCCCATAGTCAGTTTAGTCCATCAATCGTTTAGTCCAGGGGTTCTCAAACTTTTTTATACCACAGCCCCGTTTTATTTAGGAATTTTTTTGGCGACCCCACAATTACTGTATTGTGTAATTTCAACGTGGAATTAAGGAATATCGAAATAAAAGCACACATTGTTGAACTGTATCATGCATATTTATTAGAACATTTAACATTTAAATAATTTCTTTATTATAATTTTTTTTTTATTTATTTATTTTACCAATGCGCTGTCAGCTACCCATGACCCCACTTTGGGTCGCGACCCGTAGTTTGAGAACCGCTAAACTTTAGTACATCAATTAGTCCGTCAGTTTGGTTTTAGTCAACCAAGACTAATAAAGAGTTATTTCCTGGAAATCGATAAGCACATCTCTGGTGAGCACTAGATTTAAAGAGGTCCTTCTGCATTATTGCACGTGAAAAACTTAAATCTTACAGATATGTTGATGAAATCAATTAATCAATTAGCGAACAAATCCTATGACTATTAGTCGACTTTCTTTCATCAGGGAAACAGCCCTAATAAAAATATCTTAATTTGTAAATGATTTGATCAGATCACGTGTGTACAAGCAACCCCACCAGTCAGTCACCTGAAGTCCAAATCAATGGGTCTCATTCCCCAACGGATTTACGACAAGAAATCTGCTCTCAGGCCGATTTGCGACATATTAGGGCTGGTAGAGAGATTCCCCAAACGTCCCTAAGATTGGATTCGGCCGTGGCTGAGAGCAGAATTTACAAGTGCTGACACTTTGTGCTCCATGTTCTTAATGCCTTTATTTTGGGAGGAATCATAGTGATTCCTTCATGTCAACCCTACAAGCCTCCTTGGAATTAATTAATTAATCATAATTTCAATAAATATGACAATATTTGTATGATAAAAAATTATGCATTTGATGTCGGAAAAATAAATAATATGGATTCATCTGATCACAGGGCAGCTGGATTAACCATATCTGAACCAGCTATTTTGGACAAATGTATAATTACTTTAATTACTCAGATATTCAAACACAATTATGCAATTATTGTGAAATGATTGAAAATAATAATTATTTAATGCCTTCTGTGGAATTTGTATTTCTTATTACATATCTGTTTTATTGATTAATTATACATTTGAAAGAATGCAGGTTATAGCCAACATGCAATATATCCCATTGATTGGTAATGGGACAGATATTTGTTTTATATAGCTATAACCTGCATTCTTTCAAATATATCATTAATCAATGAAACAGATATTTGAATACACTATGTAGCCTACGTGTCTAATGAATTAACAGTAGGCTTATATTATTCTAATTACTTGTTTAATTAGGATTTAGTAGATAATATATATGCTCTGCCCTAGTAAGTACAGTAAGTACAGTACACATATTTAGGCCGCCTGAGTCGGGACTGGTGGACTGTACTACTATAGGCAGCGCAGTATCTATGCGATTTCCTAATAAAACAAGTCATTAGAATAATATAAGCCTACTGTGTTCATTCATTACGCATACTATACAGTACTGCGAGCGTGTGTGGGTGGGTGTGTGTGCGCGCGCGCTGCGGCAGGTGGCCACGAGCTGTAGTAGCCTGTATATGATGACAATACATTAATCTAATCTGCATGCAACAGTTGCATTTAATGAGCTGGACAGGTGTGTCTAAACTCTCGACTTCTTGCGATTCCATTTGCACACGGCACAGAGCCTGGCTTATAAGGAGCTCTCGGAGGCGTGTCTGACCTAGACGAGAACGCTCGTTCATAGTGACAGTCCTCATCGCCGGTATACCAGCTGTGATCGTTTGAGCCACTTAAGACATCTTCCCCACGCGTTGGGGCATCAGAGTGAACTTGTCGTCGATTCTGTCTCAGTCGGATCCTAAGAGAAGTCTTTGGAAAATATTGGGGAATGAGACCCATTGTCTATATAGCGCAGTGACACGTTAAACTTGGAACGATGTTACGACGGTCCCACAAAAGTTGACCGTTGCTGTATTTTCGACGAACATCAGATTTCTGTGCTACCTTGTTTTCCAGACCGACGTAACAAGAGTTCCATAAATAAGTGTTCCGCCCTGCCCTTGACGGCCCCAATGTACAGTTTCCTCCTTGATCCAAATGGCTGGAGAGATACACGCCTTATCATTTGCACCAAAATGGAAGAGAAGTGGATCACAGCTGTTCAAAGCTTCCCGGTGTTCTACACCTTTTATTTGAAACGCCACGGAAATAAACGTCCTCGGTCAAAACTCTGTAGCGCCATGATATCACTACCAGGACACAGTCAGCCTCTCACAAGTATCGGAACAAAACAGCCCATCGACCGAGGTGCCCGCCGTGTGAACACGATGTAACTCCAAAGTGATTTTAAATTAAATTGGGTGACGCTGTTAGTACTCGCAAATGTTTTCCCGTCTCTATTCTTCCCCCGTCTCATCAACTCGCTGTCTGCCTAACACGTAGTCGTAGGCCTGCGAAACGGAGCTTGTGAAGTATTTCAGGTACCCTGTCAAATTCATATACAGTATGTTGCTACCATAATTTACCCTTTATCCATTGCCATGTAAGTGCAGTGAGGTTTATGTTTATAATTGTGTGTGTAGAGATGGATAGATATCCTTCTAGAATGTGTGTGTGTGTGTGTGTGTGTGTGTGTGTGTGTGTGTGTGTGTGTGCGCGCGCGTGTGTGATTTCTACGAAACACAACAGTCCTTCATAATTGAACTAGGTTCTTGTGTGTGGATTAAAGTCACCTACTTTCAACTAATCATTCACAGTCATGGAATATTGATCAGTGGGTGAAAGATTGATAGAATGCCCACTCACTCCGCCATGCGCTCAATAATCCTGCCCTTCATACGAGCAGCATAGTATCTTCATCTCAGCGAGTCGCTCGCTGGCCGTGTGTTCCTCAGCGCCGTCCTGTCATGAAATATTTAGAAGGGAATGAAAAATAGATTGCCTCTTCTCTTCACGCGTGGAGAAAACACATTTTGTATTGTGTAATGTTATTGTGTGTTTGTATTGTGTAATGTATTGTGTATTTGCAATTTAAACAGTTTCACTCTGTATTACGGCGTCTACCGGTATAGCACACCGAAGGAATACAGAATGAATGGCTATTTGGTAATGTCGAATAACTAACCCCAAATTGATTTGTCCTTTTCTCTGCTTGGACTTCATTCCATCTAATCTCCCTCTCAACTCCACGGCCACAGGTTCTGCGAACTCCTCCCAGACTGCCACGAGGACAGTACCAGCAGCAGCACCAGCAGGATGGCCGTTTACCCTTCCACCCCCGACCGACCCTGCCAGCCAGACCCACTCATCCCCTCTCAGTTCCCCACCCCTCGGGGGCCCGTCCCGGGGGTGGCCGTCCGATGACTCATCCGATGGGTATGAGCCGGAGTGCCCCCCAGGGTCTGGATAACGCTCCTCGCAGGCCGCCCTTCAGACAAGCCCCTTTGATGCCTGGAGTCGGGCCTACGGGGGCCGTCGGGCTGGGGCCATGGAGGAGGCAGTCCGAGCCGGTGGTGACGGGGAGGGCGAGAGCCGGGCAGACGCATGGTCAGTCTCTTTACCCCAAGCCCCAGGCCTCTTTCCTCCATACCCACGCCTCCAAGATACAGTCCCAGCTCCATCCCCAGAACCAGGCAGCCGTTGCCCAGGCCCAGCCCAGCTCACAGCCGGAACCAGGAGCCGGGACCGACATCGGCACTGCAGAAGCACTGAGGCAGGAGCTGGGAAAGGCTTCGTTTGGCTTCTCCTTCAGCAGGCTGTACAACCTGACAGGTCTGAAGGACAGGATGAGCAGACCCGCAGCGCAGAGGAAGAGGAGCAGCACCAAACCAGCAACACAGGGATACAAGAGCACAGGCTAGCTACCGGATGAACCATGACCTTACAAGAGCACAGGCTAGCCACCTGATGAACCATGACCTTACAAGAGCACAGGCTAGCTACCGGATGAACCATGACCTTACAAGAGCACAGGCTAGCTACCGGATGAACCATGACCTTACAAGAGCACAGGCTAGCTACCGGATGAACCATGACCTTACAAGAGCACAGGCTAGCTACTGGATGAACCATGACCTTACAAGAGCACAGGCTAGCTACCAGATGAACCATGACCTTACAAGAGCACAGGCTAGCTACCGGATGAACCATGACCTTACAAGAGCACAGGCTAGCTACCGGATGAACCATGACCTTACAAGAGCACAGGCTAGCTACTGGATGAACCATGACCTTACAAGAGCACAGGCTAGCTACTGGATGAACCATGACCTTACAAGAGCACAGGCTAGCTACCGGATGAACAATGACCTTACAAGAGCACAGGCTATCTACTGGATGAACCATGACCTTACAAGAGCACAGGCTAGCTACCGGATGAACCATGACCTTACAAGAGCACAGGCTAGCTACTGGAGGAACCGTGACACATGGATACAAGAGCACAGGCTAGCTACCAGATGAACCATGACCTTACAAGAGCACAGGCTAGCTACCAGATGAAAATGACCTGCGAGGCCTCGCTGCCTAGTCTGCCTAGATGGGGCACATCTCGTGAAAGAATGTACATGTTCGTTTCAATCATATTGTCACAGTCAAACCACATTGGACACCACAAAAGTATCACAGTAGAGTATAGGAGTTTCATAAGAGTGTCATAGAAGTGTCATAGGCGCATGGACTCCCAAAAGGTCTCCATATACTGCAATTTAAATGTGGCCCAAGAAAGAAAGTGAGATTCCTTACTCTTAAGGACTTTATGGAATTTGAGTGAGAAAACCAAACTAAGACTATCGGGCATTTTCACACCTGTAGCTTGTTTGCTTTGCTCCGGTTCAGGGGGCTACAATTGTTGCATTTGTCCCTTGGATGGTTTGTGTTGCCACGGCAACATTCAAAACAAGCCACACCTTCTAAACAGAGCCAGGTGATCACTCAGGTCAACCCTTTATTGGACATAATTTTGGTCCAATTGCTTTCACACCTCAGACGAACCGCTCCGGGTTGGAATGGAAGCAAGCCAAGACCACGCTTGTTTTGTTCCGCATCTGATCCACAGATGCGATCGCTGTGTTCGCGTTATGCATAACCACTCCCTGCATCGGAACAACTGCTCGAGGTGTGAATACAACCTTGATAGTTCATGACTGTAGCAGAGCTTAAGGACTTATTGGGCGATGGCTCACATATCCACATGACAAACAAGCCAGTTGATTTGCGTGATGTGTTGTTGGAGTTGAAGGACAGGGACACTTTGAGACGGACTAGTCACATGCGTGGGTGCCTTTCTGACCTCTGACCTTTTGGATTTTCTGAATAGGTCATGAACTGAATGCCTGGACATCTGGACTAAAACCATACACCATCACTCTGAAACCATAAAGATACACCATCATCACACCTCTCTGAAACCATATCCACCATCACATCTCTCTAAACCGATAGATATACACCATCACATATCTCTGAAACCATAAAGATACACTATCACATCTCTCTGAAACCATAAAGAAACAGCTGGGACTGAAACAGCTTCACTCCCATATGTGCATCACTGCATCTTGTTCTCCGGCTCTTTTCTCCATTGTAATATGTTACCAGTTGGGTGTGAAGTCACACTTCTGTGTCTCCAGTGCCACACGGTGCCATTCTGCCCCAAGTCAGTCTGAAAATAGGCCTAACTGTTTTCTGTTGTTGGAACTTGGTATTTCAGTAAGTTTAATGGGGGGGGGGGGGTAAAGTGTTTTAGGTATTCATTTGAATGTAGAAATCCAGTGGGTTGGCCTTTTTGTATTTTTACATTGCATACTGGACATGGCAACACTAAAAGAGATTCAATTATTGAGTTGTTCTTTGTTTACATCAAATCCTATTTAGATTGAGATGAAGCCTTGAAGGCAGCTGCTGTGCTGCCTGTAGCTCAATAACAATGAGACAAAACAGCCTTGTGACTCTTCAGACACACAGTACATGTCCTTCAGACTGTCCCGGGACGATGACTGTCCCATGGAATTGACAAGTTTGTCAGAGGAAAGCAACAGTTGTGATTGGAGGATCAAGAAAAGAGGGCGGGTTTGAAACAGGTAAATTCCTCTATGGGCAACATGCACCACAAACATTCCCTTTGCAAGACAAATAAAAAGTACTGTATAAATGGGGAAATGTACGATTACATTTTTGGGGTGTATTTTCGCTTTGCTCCCTTGTTTCCAGTTTTAGGAAGGACTTTTCTGTGTTCGCAAATAAAGACTGAACTGTCCTAGATAGCATAGGAATAACATGTCCATTTTGTTTTGAGGTGAATTTTTGCTTTGGTCCTAAGTCCAACTACTACTGTACCCAGTAGATACACAGTCTAGAGGAGGTTCATAATAACTACTACTGTACCCAGTAGATACACAGTCTAGAGGAGGTTCATAATAACTACTGTACCCAGTAGATACAGTCTAGAGGAGGTTCATAATAACTACTACTGTACCCAGTAGATACACAGTCTAGAGGAGGTTCATAATAACTACTGTACCCAGCAGATACACAGTCTAGAGGAGGTTCATAATAACTACTGTACCCAGTAGATACACAGTCTAGAGGAGGTTCATAATAACTACTACTGTACCCAGTAGATACACAGTCTAGAGGAGGTTCATAATAACTACTGTACCCAGTAGATACAGTCTAGAGGAGGTTCATAATAACTACTACTGTACCCAGTAGATACACAGTCTAGAGGAGGTTCATAATAACTACTGTACCCAGCAGATACACAGTCTAGAGGAGGTTCATAATAACTACTACTGTACCCAGTAGATACACAGTCTAGAGGAGGTTCATAATAACTACTGTACCCAGTAGATACAGTCTAGAGGAGGTTCATAATAACTACTACTGTACCCAGTAGATACACAGTCTAGAGGAGGTTCATAATAACTACTGTACCCAGCAGATACACAGTCTAGAGGAGGTTCATAATAACTACTACTGTACCCAGTAGATACACAGTCTAGAGGAGGTTCATAATAACTACTACTGTACCCAGTAGATACACAGTCTAGAGGAGGTTCATAATAACTACTACTGTACCCAGTAGATACACAGTCTAGAGGAGGTTCATAATAACTACTGTACCCAGTAGATACACAGTCTAGAGGAAGTTCATAATAACTACTGTACCCAGCAGATACACAGTCTAGAGGAGGTTCATAATAACTACTGTACCCAGTAGATACAGTCTATAATAATTAATAATTTAGGACCTGCTCCGAGGTCATCAATTGGCACACATGCAATTCATATCTGCGATTAACCCATCCCGTCGCCCTTCCCCCCAAGGGCAGCCGGGAGCAGACAGGCGTCAACGTGAGCCGCGCCAGGGGACCAATCCAAGTGCTCCTGTCCGTCTTCGTCAAGGACGCCACAGCGTTAGCGATCTTGTTGTTGTGCATGTATTTCCATTGGGTTTATCTTATCGGGGGGGAAACCCTTGCGAGCACGGGGAGAACATGCAAACTCCACACAGAAAGGCCTGGGAGATACCCCACCTGGGTAACTGGCATCATGGAAACCTGGTCCCCAAGCGGGAATCGAACCCTGGACCTTCTTGCTGTGAGGCGACAGTGTTAACCACTACACCACCGTGTCTAGAGGAGGTTCATGATAACTACTGTACCCAGTAGATACACAGTCTAGAGGAGGTTCATAATAACTACTGTACCCAGCAGATACACAGTCTAGAGGAGGTTCATATTAACTACTACTGTACCCAGCAGATACACAGTCTAGAGGAGGTTCATAACGTGTTTACCTTAATAAATTAAGCAGAACAGTACTAGTAGTACTCTGTTGTTTAAAGGGGCGAAAATTCGTCGATTTTGTATCTGAAAGATTTTTCTCATGGGGCGACCGAGCTCTCGAGACACTCAGCAAGACCGACGGCTTCTCAGTTACAGTGGGTGACAATATTTTGTCACAAGGAAAGATTAAATTACATACCTAGGTTCCATCCTAGAGGCAAATCTTTCCTGTGACAAAATGGCATCCAATGTAATAAAAAAAAGTCAACCAACAAACTCGATTCTTGTACCGGATCTCCTCTCTGGTAAACAAGAATACCCTGAAGACTCTGGCAGGAGCACTCATTCAAGGGTACTACGACTATGCTTGCACCTCATGGTACCAAAGCACCTCAAAGGCGCTAAAAACAAAATTACAAACATCTCAAAACAAACTGGTCAGACTACTGCTTGACCTTACTCCTAGAACCCACCTCACCCCTGCCCACTTTGACAACCTAGGATGGCTTAGAGTAGACGACAGAGTACAGCAACTTGCAATGGGCCATGTCTACAAGATACACTACACCACCAAGGTACCCATGTACACATGTCAAAATACTTCCCAAAGGTCAGTGAATACCACGATCACAACACCAGAGGGAGCTCCACTAATCATGTTAAACCCAGATTCGGCTCAAACAAGGGACCCACAGCTGTAATGGAATGTGAAGCACTACCCACTTTCAAAACCACTCTCAAAGAGCACCTATACGAGAGACTGCAATTCAAAACTGGCCCCTGTAAATGTCCTAACACAACCCCCTCCAATGTACAATAAATGTCCTATTTAACCCAATAATACACAAGACTCTCTTCTTGGGACCAAGTAAGGTTTAGTCGATAATCCAATGTACAGTTACACCCCGCCTACCCCACCCCACCACCTATAATGTACAATTTCCCACCTACCCAACCCCCCCCCCCCCCTCCTACCTACCAACCTCCTCCAATGTACAGTTTCTTCGTCAAATGTATATACTCTCTTTTTTAGACTCTTGTATCAAAAACAGTAATGTACTTGTAAATCTGGTATGTCATAAATGTATAGATGTAGCAGTACTGTCTATCTGTATGTCCAGGGCCGCCTGGGAGAAATGCGAGGCCCTGTGCGAGATTTAAACGCGAGCCCCCCCCCCCCCCCCCCCCCTATATTATATATAATTTTTTTTTTTTTTTTTCATACAGTCAACATATTCTTAAATAATAGCGCTGCCCGAGGTTGGGCATGATACAGTCAACATATAGCAAGAGAGAGAGCGAGAGAGAGCTCCCGTTCTACAGTCAATATACAGTGTACAGAGAGAGAGAGAGAGACACATTGGAAAGAAATTGAAATGCTATTTGGCCCTAAACAGAGAGTACACAGTGGCAGAATACCTGAGCACTGTGACTGAAGATCCTTGACTAGGTGCAGACTCAGCGAGCACAGCCTAGCCATCGAGAAAGGCCGCCATAGGCAGACTGTGTGTGTTAGAAAGAGAGAGAGAGAGCATGTTTGTTTGTCGTGTGTGTGTGTGTTAGAGAGAGAGCATGTATGAGAGATCCAAAAGGACAAAGATCAACACTTAAATCCAAAGAGAAGAGGGTCCAGAGAAAACAAAGCAGCAAGGAGCCAATGGCCGACATCAGCTAAATAGGCTAGCAAGGTACTGACACCAGGCCACACACAGCTTTGGCCAACGGCCCAACGCCCAAGCTACACAAACGACCAAGACAATTCACACACATCACATGTCGTATCTCCAAATGTTGTGAAGTAACATATGTTTTGCCTGGAAAAAAACATCGTTATTAACAAAACATTCGGGAGGGGAAGGAAGGAAGAGTGGGGTAATGTCATTACATTTTCATTCATCTTACCTGCACCAAGGAACGCAGGGCGAAAGGCCGCAACACAGGTCTCCATGTTGACGAAAGGCCTCTCGCTGGCGGGACAAAAAGAAGCTATCTATGGCCGGAGCCTTGTCATGGTGCAGGCCCGACTACATCTTCTGTCAAAGATGATGTCGTAGTCAGAGTGCCAGAACCCCCTGCTATTCTCACGGCTAATGTCAATGGTCGTAGCACAAGCTAACAGCTAACTCTAGGCTAACTGATAGCATCAAACTAACGTGCGCAGCCGGCAGCTAACGTCGTAGCTAAACAGCTAACTGGCTAACAGTTAGCTCAACCCGGCTATCGCTAACCATTAGCTAACGCAGAAGCAAGCTATGCGGCTACCACTGAAACTGTACAACATGAGAAAAGCAATACAGGTGCTGACACCAGGCCACACACCGTTAGCTACTACCTACTAGTACTACAACAGCTAGTCGGCCAGTTTGGCTCCAGAGAGAGAGAGAGAGAGATCCACGGCGGGAATAGAATAGGTTGCATGAACTCACCATAACGCAGTATCAATGGTAAAGTTGGAAGGAGACTCCGTGGAGATGAAAAGTACCAGTCCATTGGGAGTCCTAGTTTATCTGCCACACGTTAGCACTCGATAACTTAGCAATTAACTAAAGGCAGGGACACGTAACTAGCGTTAGCTAATGCTAGCTAGTGTTAGCTAACGCTAGCTAGCATTAGCTAATGCTAGTTACGTGTCCCTGCCCTTAGCAAATTGCTACTAGTACTAGCCGACATAGCTCAACTTTCATCTTCAGTCCATCTGCCGAACATCCTCTTCGTCTTGGCAAAGTTGGCATAACCATCATACTTGGTATTGATAACAAGCTTATGGCCCACGGTGTAATTTCTTCTGATCCATGCTGCTTTTGAAAAGACATCCATTCGCTCCTCTGAATAGCGATGAATAGATCCCTGTACCTCGTGGGTCCGAGAAGAGCCCGGAAACACTATTCTAAAATCTGTAGAGCAGCAGAGCCGCAGAAACCGGAACACTGCAGTCTGCAGAGCCGCAGAGGCAGGAACAAGTCAGACACATTCTACAAACGTGTCTAATGTGAAATATATAAGCATATAAGCAAACTAGATTTTAGGTCTGTGATGAAAAAGGGCCTCGCGGGAAGGGGGGCCTCGCAAAAAAAAAAATTTTTTTTTTTTGCGAGGCCCCCCTTCCCGCGAGGCCCTGTGCGACTGCACTGCTCGCACACCCCCTGAGGCGGCCCTGTGTATGTCATGTATGTCATATTATGTTATGATGAATTGAAAATGGGGGACCCTGATGTAAACAAGACGAAAGTCTTTCTCTGGTCTGCATCCCCTTAACAATTGTGTGTATTGAGCTGTACTGTATTGTACCCATTCTGCAATCTGTTAATAAAATGTTCAATCAATCAATCAATCACATCCTCCTCACAACACAACAACATAGGATTAAGGCTGAAAAACAGCAAAGTGGCCGTTTAACGCAAGATGACTCTCATGGTTACATATCTCTCCTGGATGTAAAAGACATACATGGTTCCTGAACTTCCTGCCATTACCCCTTGAGCAAGGCACTGGCATTAGAACAGTTGGAGAGGACAAATTGCTGCTACTACACGTAAAGATGTAGCTTGTTCGTTCCTCAACTTTATCCAATAGTTTCCATTGTATGATCATTTGAAAGAATATGACCAAATTAAAGAAACTGGTGAAAATTATACCCACAGGTTCATGATAGAAATCAGATTTAGCGTTTGATTCGGCACAAAACACAGAGAAAACTACATGTGTTGGAATGCAGTAATTTCTCCTTCAACATTCATCAAAGCCCCTATATTCAATTAGATTAGATTCTAAGTTATTGTCATTATATAGCACAAGTACAGTACAGCGAAAATAGGTTTGGCATCCAACCAGAGTGCAATGTAACAGTAAAGTGCATCAGCAATATACAATGTAAAGGTGATTAAACTGGGTATGAAATATAGAAATTAGTACCACTGAGTGTAGTGCTAATCAGATGTATGCACAGAGTTGTAGTATAGTATAATATGTACAGTGATACAGGTGTAAAGACAGTATGGTAGTAGTCATACTGGCCAGCAGCGTAACTAGGATATGTACAGATATTGTAACTGACCGCCAAGGGTAAAGATGCCTATCATCTTTACTGTCAGTAAGCTTTGATTTGCGTTGGTCTAGATGATCAATTTCTCTGTATTGGCTCAGAATACTGAGCCCTCTATTTATCTATTTAAGAAAATAATATTTCGGAGCCACTTGTGCATTTTCATTTAGTGTCCACATGGGGGCAGAGCTCGTCTTCCTTTAGTATAAAAGTCACAGCTTCCTGTGTGACCAAGGCGGAAGTAACTCAGAGATAACGACGGAGCAGGCAGCGAATTATGTATGATAGAAGGACCTTACTCCAGTTAAATTAACTACCCTTGGTAAAGCGGAATAAGGATGAATGAATGAATGAAAACTTTATTTAACAGATTGCAGAATGGGTACAATACAGTACGGCTCAATACATACAATTGTTAAGGGGATGCAGACCTGAGAAAGACGTTTGTCTTGTTTCCATCAGGGTCCCCCATTTTCAATTCATATAGATATAGGTATGTCGAACACTCAAATGTATTATTATTATTACTGTTGTTGAAGATATGTTGTTGTATTTATGTGTGTAACCGCCAAACATTTATAAACATATAAAGTGGTGCACTCACGAAGTAGCTTCTAATCAAAGGCACCTGCTGCCGGACAAGTAACGTTATTATATATCATTGTTTTTCCCTGAGTGCCTTTGTTATGGAAGACGAGTTCACCTTTAAATATCTTTGAATGCAATTGTTTGTTTGAACACGTTGGTATAATAATGAACAACATGTGAACAATATTGAACTGTGAAATATGTAACTAATTGTATGTTTGTGTTTGACTGTCCTATGCAGTTTTCACGGTGCAAACGAGGTGCAAACGAGGTGCAAACGAGGTGCAAACGGAGCAAATGAGGCAACCGTCACTACCTGTACAAACGACAAACTACCAAAGAAAAGCTACAGTACTGCTAAGCTGAAATGCAAAAGATAAAACAAATAAAAGCATCTGTACGAAACATAACCGCATCTTTATTTCAACACCAAGCCGGGGGGCAGTTACAGTGAAAACTTACCGACTCTGAAGAGTGAAAACTTACCCAACTCTGAAGAGTGAAAACTTACCGACCAGTGGTGAGTGAAAACTTACCGACCAGTGGTGAGCGAAGACTTACCCATACTCTGAAGATGATAAACAGTGAGTAAAACCCGTACTCTGAAGATGATCAACAGTGAGTAAAACCCATACTCTGAAGATGATAAACAGTGAGTAAACCCATACTCTGAAGATGATAAACAGTGAGTAAAACCCATACTCTGAAGAGGATAAATGTATTATGAAACCTCATTCTGAAGTGGATAAATGTGAAGTAGACCTTACTCTGAAGAGGATAGATGTTCTGAAGAGGATGGATGTATTATGAAGACTTTATTCTGAAGTGGATAAATGTACAATGAAGACCACCATCCGAAGAAAATACATGTATGTTGAAGATCTTACTCCAAAGAAAATACATGTATGTTGAAGATCTTACTCCGAAGAAAATACATGTATGTTGAAGATCTTACTCCAAAGAAAATACATGTATGTTGAAGATCTTACTCCGAAGAAAATACATGTATGTTGAAGATCTTACTCCGAAGAAAATACATGTATGTTGAAGATCTTACTCCGAAGAAAATACATGTATGTTGAAGATCTTACTCCGAAGAAAATACATGTATGTTGAAGATCTTACTCCGAAGAAAATACATGTATGTTGAAGATCTTACTCCGAAGAAAATACATGTATGTTGAAGATCTTACTCCGAAGAAAATACATGTATGTTGAAGATCTTACTCCGAAGAAAATACATGTATGTTGAAGACCTTACTCCGAAAAGAATACATGTATGTTGAAGATCTTACTCCGAAGAGAATACATGTATGTTGAGGACCCTACACTAAAGAAAATACATGTATGAAGAGAAGGAAGAATGAACCTACTGAGTTAACCCTATGCTGTCTGGTATCCATCCCAGCAAAACCACGGACGTGTGGCAACTCCTGTATATCTAATTAACCCTATGCTGTCTGGTATCCATCCCAGCAAAACCACGGACGTGTGGCAACTCCTGTATATCTAATTAACCCTATGCTGTCTGGTATCCATCCCAGCAAAACCACGGACGTGTGGCAACTCCTGTATATCTAATTAACCCTATGCTGTCTGGTATCCATCCCAGCAATACCACGGACGTGTGGCAACTTCTGTATATCTAATTACCCTTATGCTGTCTGGTATCCATCCCAGCAATACCACGGACGTGTGGCAACTCCTGTATATTTAATGAATATTATGCTGTCTGATATCCATCCCAGCAAGTGGAACTCTTAAATACCATCTATTTATTTGATATTTTGAGTGTGTGTGATCAAGCACAATGTCGGCCCAAGAAGACGATGCTGGCAACCTCTTGGAGATGGAACGGAACAGGACAGGTGCTCGCAGAGGAACTCTAACAGAGAAAGGAAAGGAGAATCGTGAGGTGGAAAATATGAAAAATGAGAAGGTATTTAACAAGGTTTACCACACCTGGAGGAAGATGGCAAAGGAAATTAGAGGAAAACTGAGAGCCTTCTGTCCGACAGAAGAACTTGGAAAATTAAAACAAGACATTCAAACAAGTTGTGACCTAGTATATAGTGTGTATGAGTCAATTCTATGCAATCATGCCACAACTCCAGAGATAGCAGATAAAATGGACGCCTGTATCCAGCTGACGACAGACACACAGGAACTTGTTTGTAAACGATTGGAAACAAAGGAAGAAGATTGTAATGAACGACATGAAAAGGAGAGAGTGAGGATAGCACTGAATAAAGCGTCAAGCAGAAGGATGGAAGCTGAACTTGCAGCTAAAGAGGAAGAGGTGAAGGCCATCTGGGGAATACAGGCTCTGCAAACAAATCTCCTCAAACTAGAGGAGGAAGAGGCAGCCATGCTAACGGAAATGGAGCAGATGAAGGTGGAGAGTCGACGTAGGCTGGAGACGGAAAGGATGAAGCTACAGCAGCTACAAGCAGAAAATGAAGTTAAGGTAGCAGCAGCCCGAGTGAGGGCATACGGTTCTGGAAGTGATCAAGATAACAAAGAAGAAGAAGAAAACACTGATCATGAAATAAAAACTGCTCACCAAAAACCTGAAGATAGTGCTCTGCTACATCCAACATTCCAACATCAAGTATCTCCTGGAGCAACTGTGAACCAAGAGGCCTTCAGTCTAGCCCAAGCAAGCGCACTAAGCAGGAACCACCTACCTAACCCTCATCTGGACCGACAAGGGAGCCAGAGCTTTGTACATAGAGTGTCAGTAAAAGAAATACCAGCCCCGTCTACAACAGATGTACTTAAAGTACTTGAGTCGGACTTCTCTGAAAGGAACTACGAGGACAAGTACGTGTCTCAAGAAGATGTTCACTTCATACAATTCCTCAGCGAGAACATCAGACAGAAAGAAGATGGGCACTACGAGATGCCTCTACCTTTCAAGGGTAGCAGCCCACCATCCCTACCAAGCAACAAGAGACTAGCTACAGTCCGCCTCCAGTCTCTAAAGAAGAAGCTAAAGACAAATAAAGAATATCACGAACGCTATAAGATTTTCATGAAGGAAATCATTGAGAAAGGTGATGCAGAACTGGACCATACAACAGCAAAGGGAGAGACTGCCTGGTACCTTCCTCATCACAGCACCTACCATCCCAAAAGGCCCAACAAGCTAAGGGTCGTGTTCGTCGACTGCTCAGCAAAACTATTCGCCACGCCTGAATCCCAAAAGTACCTTAAGTTCCTATGGTGGGAGGAAGGAGATTTGGGAAAAGAACCACCGGAAAACAAGATGACAGTTCACCTATTCGGAGCTGCTTCGTCTCCTGGATGTGCCAACTTAGGCCTAAGGTACATGGCACACCAACACAGAGAAGACTACCCATCAGCCTCAGCCTTCATTGAGAATAACTTTTACATTGATGATGGGTTAGCCAGCGTTTCATCAGTCGAAGAAGCCAAGAAACTAATCATCGAGGCACAAAAGTTGTGCAAACGAGGAGGCCTACGCCTCCACAAATTCAACTCCAACCATAAAGACGTCCTCGACTGTGTGAAACCCTCAGAAAGAGCAACAATCACTGACCCTCTCGAACTTAAGCTAGAAGCGACCCCAACTGAGCATGCACTTGGCCTTCAGTGGTCTATAGACAACGACACCTTCAGCTTCAATGTCAACATGAAAGACCAGCCTTCAACCCGTCGAGGAATCCTCTCCATCGTCGCCTCTCTTTATGACCCACTCGGGTTTGTTGCCCCATTCACCCTAAGCGGAAAACGCATACTCCAAGAACTATGCCGCAGAGGCATAAGATGGGACGATCCACTGCCAGATGACTTAAAGCCACGGTGGGAGGAATGGAAGATCGGGCTATATAACTTAAAGGAATTCACAATCCCTAGATGCTATCACCCACATGACTTCGGCAACATCATCAAGACGGAACTGCATCACTTTGCCGATGCCAGCAGCATGGGGTATGGCGCTTGTTCCTACCTCGGGTACAAAAATGACAAAAATACAGTACACTCCAGTCTTGTGATGGCCAAAGCAAGAGTAGCACCCACAAAGGTCTCAAGCATCCCACGACTAGAGCTCTCAGCGGCAGTGGTCGCAACCAAATTAAGTGTGTTGCTGAAAAGAGAACTGCAGATGAAGATCGATGAAGAATTCTTCTGGACAGATTCACAAGTAGTTCTGGGCTACATCAATAATGAGGCAAGAAGGTTCCATGTGTTCGTCGCGAACAGAGTCCAACTGATAAGAGAAAACACTGACCCAAGTAAATGGCACTATATCGAAACAGCAGAGAACCCGGCAGATCATGCCTCCAGAGGCCTTCAGGCATCTCACATTCCTTCAACAAACTGGATGTCAGGTCCTACATTTCTCTGGGAGCAAGAAGTACATCCCAAACTGAATCCCTTCGCAGACCTACTCGTAGGCGATCCTGAGGTTAAGGCTGTCCAAGCTTTCACAACCAAAGTTAACAGTTGTACAGACATTCTAATTCGCCTGTCTGGGAACGTCAAATCAGGACAGTAAGAAATGTGCTGAACGCCACTATCGCTCTGTGTCCAGGCAGACTTGATGACGCCTCTCTTAGAACACTCTTCTATGAAGCTACAGCTATTGTAAACAGCCGACCACTGACAGTAGATGGTATCAACGATCCTATGGCGCTAGAACCCTTAACACCAAACCATCTCGTCATGATGAAGTCTAAAATCGCTCTTCCACCCCCTGGGAGATTTGTTAAAGAGGACATGTATGCAACCAAGAGATGGCGCAGAGTCCAGTACCTAATCGAACAATTCTGGAGCCGCTGGAAGAAGGAATACCTCCTGAACATTTCTACACGCCAGAAGTGGCACGTACCACGGCGTAACCTCAAGGTGAACGACATAGTCATCCTCAAGGACAGTAACCTGCCAAGAAGCCAGTGGCAACTATGTCGGGTCGTCGAAGCCACTCAAGAGAGCGACGGTCTAGTACGTCGAGTAAAAATACAGACTGGGGAGCGAAAAGATCACTCTGCCAGACCTTCAGTCCTCGAGCGACCGATCCAGAAATTGGTACTCCTCCTCGAGAGTAATTAGTATAGAAACGCTTGAATTGTATTATTTTGATGCTATGTGAAATCTAAAAGGAAATCCTGTATGACTAAATTAATTGTTTTGTGCTTATCCGTCATAGCAGGATTTGGTGGGAGTGTAACTGACCGCCAAGGGTAAAGATGCCTATCATCTTTACTGTCAGTAAGCTTTGATTTGCGTTGGTCTAGATGATCAATTTCTCTGTATTGGCTCAGAATACTGAGCCCTCTATTTATCTATTTAAGAAAATAATATTTCGGAGCCACTTGTGCATTTTCATTTAGTGTCCACATGGGGGCAGAGCTCGTCTTCCTTTAGTATAAAAGTCACAGCTTCCTGTGTGACCAAGGCGGAAGTAACTCAGAGATAACGACGGAGCAGGCAGCGAATTATGTATGATAGAAGGACCTTACTCCAGTTAAATTAACTACCCTTGGTAAAGCGGAATAAGGTATGTCGAACACTCAAATGTATTATTATTATTACTGTTGTTGAAGATATGTTGTTGTATTTATGTGTGTACCCGCCAAACATTTATAAACATATAAAGTGGTGCACTCACGAAGTAGCTTCTAATCAAAGGCACCTGCTGCCGGACAAGTAACGTTATTATATATCATTGTTTTTCCCTGAGTGCCTTTGTTATGGAAGACGAGTTCACCTTTAAATATCTTTGAATGCAATTGTTTGTTTGAACACGTTGGTATAATAATGAACAACATGTGAACAATATTGAACTGTGAAATATGTAACTAATTGTATGTTTGTGTTTGACTGTCCTATGCAGTTTTCACGGTGCAAACGAGGTGCAAACGAGGTGCAAACGAGGTGAAAAACGGAGCAAATGAGGCAACCGTCACTACCTGTACAAACGACAAACTACCAAAGACAAGCTACAGTACTGCTAAGCTGAAATGCAAAAGAGAAAACAAATAAAAGCATCTGTACGAAACATAACCGCATCTTTATTTCAACACCAAGCCGGGGGGGCAGTTACAGATATATATATATAGTATCTACAGCAAAAGGACTATGTGCAGGTAAGTACAGACAGGTGTCTGTGATAGATATATATATATATGTGGTGAGAATAAATATATATATACGGTATATATACAGCGATATAAATTAAATCATTAAATCCAAAGCACCAGGACAGATGTTGTTGGAATGAGTCATTCATGAACTCTAATTCATTGGTATTCATAAAGATTCCAAATGGAAATAGAAAAATATGATTTTAGATTGTTTTCTGGGTCACATGATAGTCAGCATGAGTCAACTCTCTCTTTCTCACTCTCTCTCTCTCTCTCATTCGTAGTGACAGGGACTGGACGGGAATGGAGAGATGATGAAATAATTTAGATGCAGAGAACAGAGAGGGAATAGTGTGTGTGTGTGGGGGGGGGGGGGGGGGGGCAGAGAGAGCAGAGAGATACAGGTCATAAAAGCCAGGCAGACTAACCTGTTCCATCATCATGTCAGTTCATATGGTTGGGAATGTTGCTTTCAAACTAGGGGTGTAACTAACGGTACACATAAACCACGGTTCAGTACGTACCTCGGTTTTGAAGTCACGGTTCATTTTGGTACAGTGGGGGAAAGTTTGCAGAACGTGGCTTTCCATGTTCCACTCAGGGGGGACGTAGTGTGCAGTGACTGTTAAGTAGGGCTGTCAACGAATATTCTATATTCTAATTAATAATCGACTTATTAAAAACATACATTAGATTGTAAAATTAATATTAGATTGTGAAAAAAACAGGTATTCTAGGTAGGTAGGTCATTTGCGTTCGCCATACTATGAGACGATGCTAAATTACAGCTAATCTCTCAGTGGTGCATGTGTGTGGGCTGAACGAACAACATCCAGCCCTTTGCGCAAGTTATATTTTGGGAAGGGGGGAGGGGCTTTTGAGTTTTAAATTAACGTAAAATAGGGGGCGGCTGGGTAGCGCAGCGGACTAACCGCTCGCCTACCACCGCAAGAGACTCTGGGATCTAATCCAGCTGTCAGCGGTACCTCCGGCTTGGTCAGTCGTCCCTACTAACACAATTGGCAGTCTTAGTGGGTGGGAAGCCGGTGGGGTATGTGTCCTGGTCGCGTGAACACTTAAGGCAACCAACTTGCGTTCAGCTTTTCTCTGATTGGCCGTACCGCTAGCCCGCCCCCTTTTGCCGCTCCTGCGAGCGGCAGAGGTCCCTTGCGGAAATGAAATGCGGAGCTGTTATGTTATGTCCGAATCGAATCACGTGAATACACAACGCATTTATCAAAACAACTACGCGATTCACTCGTCACTGTACATCAGTGGAGGCTGCTGACTGATTAACTAGAACGCTAATTGTAACGCTATATAATGTATAATGTTATTTCGCGTTTTTAACGTCATAAAACAACTACCAGATTCACGCCTCACTGTACATCAGTGGAGGCTGCTGACTGATTAACTAGAAACTACGCTGTAACGTTATATGTTATTTCGCGTTTTTAACGTCATAAAACAACTACCAGATTCACTCGTCACTGTACATCAGTGGAGGCTGCTGACTGATTAACTAGAAACTGCACATTGAGGGGGTTTGAATCACTGTACATCAGTGGAGGCTGCTGACCAAATTTTTGGGTGAAATCTTTAGGTGAAGCACAAATTATTATATTATATTATATATAAATTATATTTTTTAAACATCCCCAACGCTGCAACACCCCCATTCAACGCAGGTGTCAGGCTCCTCATTCGCTTCCATTCATTTTGGGGACCATGGCTAAATATCATACTTCTGAAGTATAAACAAACTATACTGCTGTGACAATTTTGAATATCTTAACATGTATTTACCACCTTCCTCTGCACAAGGCCACAGATGGGTTTTATGTAACACAAGGACAATGAATGAATGAATGAAAACTTTATTTAACAGATTGCAACATTAAGCGTTCACGCAAATATCATACTTCTGAAGTATAAACAAACTATACGGCGCAACACTCACAGAGCGGCAGGGCGTAATACACAGAGCGGCAGGGCGCGGATAAGGGCGTGTGCTAGCGCAGTCACGTGGCCGTGTGGCCAATCAGAGAAACGCTGAATGAAAAGCTGAACACAAGTTGGTTGCCTTAAGTCGCGTCCTGGTCGTTGTAAAGAGCGACTCCTACTGGTAGGTCGGGGCGCCTGTTCAGCAGGGAAGGGATCTGGGGGAAATAGCATGAACCTCCACATGCGTTACGTTCCCCCAGTGAGAGTCCTCGCTGTCAGGTGAAAAGAAGCGGCTGGCTGACTCCATGTATCGGAGGAAGGCATGTGGTAGTCTTCACCCTCCCTAGGCCGACAGTAGGGGGCAAATTCGCGCAACGCCCAGGAAGGGAATTGGCATAACGACTAAATTGGGATGGGAGAAAAATACGGAAAAACGGGGGAGAACAAAAAATAGATTACATTTTTTTTTACATAACGTACGTTGTATTCGTTCGGTACACAGCGCGTACTGAACTGAAGGTCCCGTACTGAAACGGTTTGGTATGAATACGTGTACCGTTACACCCCTATTTCAAACTGTTGCTTATTCCGAGACAGACAACCATGAGTGTGATTTTCTTTTATTTATTTTTTACAAACATTCATCTACTACTTTACTAAAGTTTGAATTGTTTTATTTTTTTAATGCAATCATAGTATAAAGACCAAAGCAGACATGAAGGCGAAACTTGATTTCTTTAGTATTATTTTCTAATTGTACAAATTCCATTAGGTTATATACTTCATTATTCCCCTCCCCCGTTTTTGCAGTACTGTACATGAGATGTGGCTGAGTACTTATTGCTCATTCAACTACTGTATCCAGCAGATACACAGTCTAGACTGTGTACTCTAGACCCAGTATATACTGTACCCCCCCCCCCCCCACACACACACACACACACACACACACACACACTACACTACACACACACACACACACACACACAGATGATTTACAGGTACCTTTGTTTCAGGTAAGATGGCACACACACACAGACACACACACACACGCACATACACACACATTTAAATAGAAACCGTCTCCTTTCCCTAAGGCCATTTATATGGAGATTAGACACACACACACACACACACACACACACACACACACACACACACGCACACACACGCACACACATAAAGGGAGCATGGTGACATCTTCAGCAGAGTACATCATAAATGATATTGCCTGACCAGTCAGCCTCAGGGGCAGCAACAGAGACAAGGACACAATAGGGCAGGCCATTAAAGCACCCTGATGTACACACACACACACACACACACACACACACACACACACACACACACACACACACACACACACACACACACACACACACACACACACACACACACACACACACACACACACACACACACACACACACACACACACACACACACACACACACACAAAGCAGTGACTCAGCTTCATCTGGGCCTTTCTGATCAGCCTGGGCCCACATACGAGCCTGGACTGACAACCAGCTTCCAATGAGGCAGACAGACAACAGAGAGAGAGAGAGAGAGAGAGAGAGAGAGAGAGAGAGAGAGAGAGAGAGAGAGAGAGAGAGAGAGAGAGAGAGAGAGAGAGAGAGAGAGAGAGAGAGAGAGAGAGAGAGAGAGAGAGAGAGAGAGAGGAGAGAGAGAGAGAGAGAGAGAGAGAGAGAGAGAGAGAGAGAGAGAGAGAGAGAGAGAGAGAGAGAGAGAGAGAGAGAGAGAGAGAGAGAGAGAGAGAGAGAGAGAGAGAGAGGAGAGGAGAGAGAGAGAGAGAGAGAGAGAGGGGAAGACAGACAAAGAGAGAGGCAGACAGCCAGAGAGAGAGAGAGAGAGAGAGAGAGAGAGGCAGACAGACACAGAGAGAGAAAGACAAAGAGAGAGGCAGACAGCCAGAAGGAGAGAGAGGCAGACAAGACGCAGAGAGAGGAAGACAGGCGGATAGAGAGGAAGACAGAGAGAGGCAGACAGCCAGAATGAATGAATGAATGAAAACTTTATTTAACAGATTGCAGAATGGGTACAATACAGTACGGGTCAATACACACAATTGTTAAGGGGATGCAGACCAGAGAAAGACGTTTGTCTTGTTTACATCAGGGTCCCCCATTTTCAATTCATATTGACATTTATGACATACACAACATACATGACATTTATGGCATAGGGACATACAGGTATTTAGTACTGATACATTTGTGACATAAACGGTATTCAAATATACAGTACTGTTACCCATAGATCCTGACAGAGTATATACATATGATGGGGAGGGGACTGTACATTAGGAGGCGGTAGGTGGGTGGGAGAGAAATATACATATACGGTGGGGAGGAGACTGTACATTTGGAGGGGGTGGGTGGGTGAGAGAGAAATATACATACGGCGGGGAGAGAATATATACATGCGGTGGGGAGGAGACTGTCTATTAGGAGGGGGTGGGGGGTTTGGACATTTACGGTGGCCAGTTTCGAATTGCAGCCTCCCGTAGGTGCTCTTTAAGAGCGGTTTTGAATGTGGGTAGGGATTCACATTCCTTTACAGCTTTGGGTAGGGCGTTCCACATTGATGTGGCATAATTGCGAAACGTGTTTAGTCCCTTGTTTGAGCCGAATCTGGGTTTAACATGATTTGTTGAGCTTCCTCTGGTGTTGTGGTCGTGGTATTCACTGACCTTTGGGAAGTATTTTGACATGTACATGGGTACCTTAGTCATATAGTGTATCTTGTAGACCAGGCCCATTGCAAGTTGCTGTACTCTGTCGTCTACTCTAAGCCATCCTAGGTTGTCAAAGTGGGCAGGGGTGAGGTGGGTTCTAGGGGTAAGGTCAAGTAGTAGTCTGACCAGTTTGTTTGGTACCAGGTGCTTTGGTACCATGAGGTGCAAGCATAGTCGTAGTACCCTTGAATGAGTGCTCCTGCCAGAGTCTTCAGGGTATTCTTGTTTACCAGAGAGGAGATCCGGTACAAGAATCTAGTTCGTTGGTTGACTTTTTTTATTACATTGGATGCCATTTTGTCACAGGAAAGATTTGCCTCTAGGATGGAACCCAGGTAGGTAATTTCATCTTTCCTTGTGACAATATTGTCACCCACTGTAACTGAGAAGCCGTCGGTCTTGCTGAGTTTGTTATTTGAACCGAAGAGAATGGACTCTGTTTTGCCCATGTGTAATGATAGTTTGTTATCAGCGAGCCATATGCAGATTTTGCCTAGTTCCGAGCTGAGGGTTTTTTCAACCTGCAACTTGTTCTTGTCAGAGACCAGCAGGGCTGACGACATGTAATTTGCATAAATTAGGAACAGTAGCGGTCCTAGTATGCTTCCTTGTGGAACACCACAGCTCATTGTGAGGGGGGGGGGGGATAGGGTACCGTTTACCTCCACCATCTGTTCTCTCCCCTCCAGGTAGGATTGCATCCAGCTCACTGATAAACTATCAAAACCAATTGCTTTTAGCTTGTCAATCAGAATGGAGTGATTGACAGTGTCGCAGGCCTTTTGTATTTTCCCCGCGTCCACCTCTTGTTTGATGTGGTCGTTCAAATAGAGAAGGCATGTGTCAGTGGAGTGGGATGTTCTGAAGCCAGATTGGAATTCGTAGATTCGATTTTTTTCCGCCAGGTACTTTTCGACCTGTTCGTAGACTATTTTCTCCATGACTTTCGAGATGGAGGTAAGAATAGAAACAGGGCGGTAGTTGCCTGGGTCTAATTTGCTGCCCTTTTTGTGCAGAGGGGTCACTCTCACAATTTTGAAGTCCTTGGGGACGTGTCCCTGTTTTATGGAGAGGTTTATTATGTGTGTGATGACTAGGGTGATGGCGGCTGCTGAGTCTCTGAGGAATTTGGAGGGGATGTTGTCATGGCCAGTGGCCTTGTTAGGTTGGAGGGCGCAAAATGTTTTGAGTACCTCATCGGTTGTTACCATTTCTAGTTTGAAGTCGTCTTTGCGGACCCCTAGGTTTTTGTAGTATGCTACTACTATGTGTTCTACCCCATAATGCCCTGAGTGGGAGAGTAGGGGGTATCTGCAGAGCTGCAGAGCCAGGCGTGGACGGGTTTGAGGCGGGGCTTCGTGGCGTAGACAAGTATTAGTGGCCTGGACAAGTATTTGCACTACTGCGCATGCGGATGAGGGGGGGGGGGGGGGGGGGCTCTCTCGCTATGACCCTGATGTAAACAAGACAAACGTCTTTCTCTGGTCTGCATCCTCTTAACAATTGTGTGTATTGAGCCGTACTGTATTGTACCCATTCTGCAATCTTGTTAAAATAAAGTTTTCATTCACACTCAAAATCTGTGTTCATTTTTTATTTTGCATACTAATGTTCTGTGTCTTGAGTCGTACTTGTATTGAAAAACTGATTGTATATGTCTAAGGAGAAGACTGGTACTCATCATCTTCGTCTCCACAAAAAGAAAAATGACATGTGAAGTATGTTGTGTGCCAGGTTCAAACAGTGCTGTATATGTACAGTTTATTCCTACTCCTATCCAAGCTCCGGGAGGGTCATCAAAGAGAAGCCGCCTATTCTCAGTCCTTGCCCCACAATGGTGGAATGAACTACCCACCCCAGTTAGGACAGCCGAAACCCGTCCAATCTTTCGCCGTCGACTAAAGACGCACTTCTTCAACCATTATCTGAATTAAAAAATTAAAATTAAAAAAATCTAACCCTAACTAACCTTACTGTCATGCACTTGTCCTAATAAACTAACCTACACTGTAGCACTCAACACTTTATGAACATTGTTACTCAGCTGATAGAGTTGTGCCCTTCCTGATGGCTTGTCGTACAGAACTTGTAAGTCGCTTTGGATAAAAGCGTCAGCTGAATGACTAAATGTAAATGTATTCCCCCTCAAATGTATATACTGTAGTGATTGTTAATTGTACATAATTCACCCACGGAACTATTGTTAGGAACAAGAGTTCCGCCCGAACATTATATGAGGTGGCACTTCCTGCCACCACACACGAGTCGACTGCACGCAACGTAGCAGTAGCATGTTGTATTTGTGTACCCAATAAATGCTGTTCGCTCTACCTCGAGCTACCGTCTCCGTCTCCCATCTCTCGGCACTACACTGGTGACCCCGACGTGATCTCGCTGAAGTATCAGGGACCGAACCGAACATGGCAAACGATGCCGTTATTATTCGATTGCCGCAGTTTTGGGAGCATTCTGCGGCGGCGTGGTTCGCTCAAACAGAGGCGCAGTTCGCCCTACGAGGGGTTGACGACGACGCCGCGAGATATTACCACGTCGTCTCGAGCCTCGGGAGCACTACAGCGGCGAGGACGGTAGGCTTCATAACAGCTCCGCCTGCCCGGAATAAATATGAGGCGTTTAAGACGCACCTGCTCAGAATATTCGAGTTGTCACAGTCAGAGCGGGCCCGACGCTTGCTGGCTATACGAGGCTTGGGGGACAGCAAACCTTCAGAGCACATGGAGATGATGTTAAACCTGCTGGGTGCGGAACGGCCTGATTTCCTGTTTATCGAACTGTTTCTCAGGCACATGCCGCCACACGTGCAGACGGCACTTGCCAATTCAGCGACTACTGATCCCCGTGCTTTAGCAGAAGAGGCAGACCGCTTCTACCTGGCCACTCGACACTTTGCCCCAGGGCTAATAGCCTCGACTCGCGGTTACACGCCGCAGGGGGGAGGGGCGAGGAAGAACAGGAGCAGTTATTACCACACACGTTTCGGCGCGAGGGCGACAAGATGCCGTTCCCCTTGCACTTTCGTCATGACGCATAAACGCAGACACCTGCGCCCAGTAGCAGCGGTGAGCGCAGGTATGTCGAACCGGCTGCTTTTCATTAGAGACACACTCTCCGGTTGCAAGTTCCTCTGCGACACCGGAGCGCAGAGGAGCGTCCTGCCAGCTACGAAAGAGGACACCGCCGGCGATGATAGAGGTCCACGCCTGACGACCGCCAACGATACCCCTATCCGCACCTACGGTACAAGGACCGTGGAACTGTGTTTTGGGGGCCAGCGGTTCACGTGGGACTGCATCACGGCCGACATTTCGTTCCCACTACTCGGGGCAGATTTCCTGGGTGCACACGGTCTCCTCGTGGACATTAGACATGGCCGCCTGATAAACGCACAGACACGGGCTTCGTTGGCATGTGTCCGCGATGAGGCGACATACGGCGGCCTTCTTACAGCTTTCACCGACCCCGAACCCCTCACGGTTTCTGAGTCAAAGGTAGCGGAG
>NC_140178.1:94885849-94937869 GCF_963971535.1 Notolepis coatsorum | reverse complement strand
ACACACACACACATACACATACACACACAAATACACAAAGTAATACCTAGATATCCTAAACACTCAAAGTTGATTTGAACGCCCACCTATGGCCTAGAGGTGAACAGAGAGAGAGAGAGAGAGAGAGAGAGAGAGAGAGAGAGAGAGAGAGAGAGAGAGAGAGAGAGAGAGAGAGAGAGAGAGAGAGAGAGAGAGAGAGAGAGAGAGAGAGAGAGAGAGAGAGAGAGAGAGAAAGAGGGTATGGGTGTGTCTTGTGTGGGTGTGTGTTCTGGTCTGAGACTCCTCTTTTCCAACGGTCTCAGGAGAAGTAGAGGGGGGCATGATCATGTTGTAGTCATTGATTAGCCGGTAGCAACTGATTGGGTGAGGTTTGTGATTGACAGGGTTATAACAGGTCACAGAGAAGAGTCAGTTTTACAGGTAGAGGGTCAGTGGCACACCATTGGTTGACGAACCTCGTCATCTGCTCATCACTGTGCGTGCCAGCGATAGCGGGGATGTAGCTTTAGGGGGGCAGGGTCAGTCTTTTTGACGTAGAGCTCGTCTGCCAACTGGGACTGAGTGTATGTTTGACTGACAGGTCAGTGGTAAATGGGCTGGACATACTCCGGGCTGAAGTAGCCCACACGTCCATGACAACGGCCCTTCCAGCGCAGCGAATCAGAGCAGTCGAGGACGTCGATGACATCACCGCGGAGGAAACGCAGCTGGGAGCTGTGGTGGGGGGTGAAGTCGAACAGAGCATGGGCATGGTGGGGGCGCTGTGCGGGGGGGAGATGGAGAGAGAGAGAGAGAGAGAGAGAGAGAGAGAGAGAGAGAGAGAGAGAGAGAAGAGAGAGAGAGAGGGAGAGAGGGCTGGTAAATAGATTCACATCATTACATCATTGTAATTAACATGGGAATGCAAAATGAGACAGAAATGACAGTGAGCGACACAGAGGATGAGTGGAGAGAGAGGAGGATGGATGAGGGGGAGAGATGGGGGAAAGACAGGCTAAACAGGGTTTCAGATGACGTGGTTTGAGCTGCACTCGCTCACAGGTGCAGCTCACATCTGACTAGATATCACAGAGGAGAAAGCAAAATGGCGGGTTTTCAGGAGAAGAGTGGAACGATAGATGATAACATAATGTACATTGCATTGTATAAACATACCTGGTATTGGGCATTTGGTTTGAAATGTGTTTGCCTGGCTGGCTGCCTTTCTTTTTTTTTTTATCGGAGGCGCTGATTTGATCACAGCAGGCACCGCCCAAAGTTCAACCTAGTTAGAACCTACTGTAGAACCTCGTTAAACTTTGGCCGTGAGCTTGCCGAGGAGTGAGCAAGCTACTGGAAATAATGGGTTTCAGAGCACAGTGGGTTCCGCTGTTGCATTGTTGCATTGAGAGGGCCATAAGGGAGCGGAGGGAGGAGAGGAAAGAGAGGATTGGAGAGAGTGAGAGGAGAGAACGTGAAAAGTGGAGGAGGGAGAGAGCGAGGGGAGATGATGAAGGAGAGAGAGAGGAAGTGGAAGATGGGGTAACACTTTAGAATAACTATCCATTATAAATAGCTGTAGAATAATTAGTTAATTAATGAGTTATTAATGACTTGTTAAATGTTTAATAGTTGGTTAACAACTTTCAGTACAAGTAAACCCTCTCTGCTGCCAACTCCTCCTACTACTCTAACATCATCAGTACTGGAAAAGGCAACACCAGAGCCCTCTTCTCTAGTCAGCCACCTACTACAGCCATCCAGCACCAGAGCCCTCTTCTCTAGTCAGCCACCTACTACAGCCATCCAGCACCAGAGCCCTCTTCTCTAGTCAGCCACCTGCTACAGCCACCCAGCACCAGAGCCCTCTTCTCTAGTCAGCACCTACTACAGCCACCCAGCACCAGAGCCCTCTTCTCTAGTCAGCCACCTACTACAGCCACCCAGCACCAGAGCCCTCTTCTCTAGTCAGCCACCTACTACAGCCATCCAGCATCAGAGCCCTCTTCTCTAGTCAGCACCTACTACAGCCACCCAGCACCAGAGCCCTCTTCTCTAGTCAGCACCTGCTACAGCCACCCAGCACCAGAGCCCTCTTCTCTAGTCAGCCACCTGCTAAGCCCTTTCACTACCACACCACAGAAGGTTAACCTTTCACTACCACACTACTACAGAAGGCTAACCATTTCACCACCACACTACAGTACTTCTGTTGTGTGGTAGTGAAAGGGTTCAAAGAAATGCGCAATATTGTAATATCACGATGTTGTGATATACTGCGATTTATTACCTTTTTTCAACTACTAATTGTGTCCCCAACATAAATTTTTGTTAACATCTGCAAGAAAAATATATATACTGTACATCAGCCATTTTATCTAATAAGATCATGTCTGTTCACCTCATTCAAAAAAATGTATTGCAGTAAAACGGGATAAAAAAAAATTATACTTGCCGTCACTGTATGGATGTGATATTGGCACGCAGAAAATAGCAATATATTGCTGTATCTACACGTTGACCCACTGGCCTGGTCTGTGAGCATTTACTGAGATATTTCAGATGAGAGGGAGAGAGCTAAGATCTAGACCCCTGGGAGCCTCCCCCTCCTGTGCAACAGAATCAACCTGCTGCCCCCCGAGAGCTCTCTCTCACACCCCCTGATGAGAGAGGGGAACAGGTCTGAACAGGAGGGTGGCGGTGAACGCTGCTCTGGTGAATAAACTCACAGACATTCACGGTTGACATATTCTCAATCGGTTGAGTTAACGGATGATTGAGTTTTTAATGATCTCTTTGGGGATCTTTTTTGAGATGAGAGAAAATCTCTTTTGATTCCGTAGCCTCTAGGATAGCCGGTGTGGGAATAGTCACCTACTGAGCCGTCATTACAGTCTAGAGTGACAAGACAGGCAGACAGATTGGCAGATAGACAGACAGAGAGCGACAGGTCATAAGACAACAGAGTTTGGTGACAGACGAACCCGTAGACCATCAGATAGATAACGTGATAGACAGACAGATGGGCAAATAGGCAGCCAGAGAGGCAGACATAACCGGCAGCTTGCATGGCAGACAGAAAGATTGACAGGAGGGCAGCCAAACTGACTTTTCTTTTCAGTATGCCACTTACAATCCGTCTGATCAGAGAGAGAAATGTATATCAGAAGGCTTTGTTCACGGGACCACAGCTGCATGAACCACAGACGGAGCTAGGATCTATTAATAGTCATTCATTTTCCTATAGCTGCAGCAAAGACTAGACAGCCAGGAAATACATCACCCGTGAGAGGTCTATTAAACTCTTGAAGGCAAGGTGAATGCTTTGAATGAAAACAAATTTTAACTTTGTTGACGTCTATCTCTTTGTGTTTTTCCGGGAGACAGCAAAATAGCATATTATTTCCCCAGTATACCAATGACTGGCTCTCTCTGATCTCCCCCTGTTCAGTCATATGAAGAGAGCTGCTTTAAAGGAACAAGCTAACTTTTTGGGAAATTCGCTTATTTGCCATCTAGCCTGGAGTTAGACAAGCAGATACATACCCTTTTCTTCTCTGTGCATGCATTAGGCTTAGGGAACAGCCGCATCGTTAGCCACCTCAAACCTTAGTCATCACCTCAAAAGCCCTGTTGTTTTTTGAAAAATGGGGCTTTTGAGGTGATGCCCAGGCAGCAGTGGTTCGGCAATTTTTTTATATATCTGCTTAGAAAACGAAAATATCTAATAATTTTTTTCTTTATTTCTCCACGTGGTAAATACACAGGTCACAACATGTTTATAGGAACGTTTTGTAGTTGTATTTGGAGTGTATTTCGTGACTGTTGGGAACTAGGCTACACTGGCACACCTACTTCCAGTGAATGACGCTAAGCTAGGCTAACGGTGCGGCTGTTCCCTAAGCATGCACAGAGAAGAAAAGGGTATAATAATAATAGTAATAATACATTTTATGTGGAGGCGCCTTTCAAAACACCCAAGGTCACCTTACAGGGCATAAAAACAGAACAGTCAAGAGTAAAACAATGATCTTGTCAGTGGAGTTAAAAACAAGACAAACAATGTAAACGTATGACATATAAAACAGTGGCACACAGGGTGCAGTTATAGTGAGTATGCCCAGTAAGCAAGGCAGTTAAAAGACAAGGTTAAGAAAATAATAAGATAAACAACAAGAAGTATAAAAAAAAAAGGGCGGCTAAGTGGCGCAATGGGCAAGGCGCTCGCCACTAATGCAGGAGATGCTTGGTTCGAGCCCAGCTCTCGGCATTGCTACCAGCTTGGCTGGTCGTTACTACTAACATACTAACGCAATTGGCAGTGTTAGGGGTGGGAAGCTGGTGGGTGGGGATCGGACGTTGTGGACAGCGACTCCTACAGGTCGGTTGGTGCGCCTGCGCAGCAGAATCAGGAAGCGACGGGGGCGGCGTGTCCCTCCCAGTCCCACGCAGACCCTCGCCGCTGAGAGATCGCGCTGTGCAGGTGAAAAGATGCGACAGCTGCCACCTCGTGTACCGGAGGGGACACGTGATGCAAGGCTTGGTCCACATTGCAGCCGGCCTGTGGGAGGCATGGCCTAACAGCGTTTAAGACAGGGGAGGGTAGAATTGGACGATACGAAATTGGGATGGGAGAAAAATAGAAAAATGGGAGAAAAAGTGTGTGTGTGTGTGTGTGTGTGTAGGTGTGTGTGTGTGTGTGTGTGTGTGTGTGTGTGTGTGTGTGTGTGTGTGTGTGTATATATATGCATCAACCAACAACACGCTTAGGGTCAAGGCTCAAAGTCACATACACAATCTACCCTGCTAACTAAATCTATGACATCATCACTGTCTTTAACACAATCAAGATGCCTGGTGTGTGTGTGTGTGTGTGTGTGTGTGTGTGTGTGTGTGTGTGTGTGTGTGTGTGTGTGTGTGTGTGTGTGTGTGTGTGTGTGTGTGTGTGTGTGTGTGTGTGTGTGTGTGTGTGTGTGTGTGTGTGTGTGTGTGTGTGTGAGCGTGTGTGTGTGTACCCGTCTCTAATCTCACAGCACTCTGTCTTGTGGGTGTCTGTGGTTGTATGCGGAAGCAAAGATATAGTGCATGGGTGTGAGTATGTAAGGTATGTGTGTTTGTGCATGTGCATGTGTGTGAGGTGTGCATGTGTATGTGAGGCATGTGTGTGTGTGTGTGTGTGTGTGTGTGTGTGTGTGTGTGTGTGTGTGTGTGTGTGTACATGGGTGTGTGTTTGTGTGTGAAATGTGCACGTATGTGAGGTGTGTGTGTGTGTATGAGAGGTATGTGTGTGTGTGAGGTATGGGTGTGTGTGTGTATGTGAACTATGTGTGTGTGTGTGTGTGTGTGTGTGTGTGTGTGTGTGTGTGTGTGTGTGTGTGTGTGTGTGTGTGTGTGTGTGTGTGTGTGTGTGTGTGTGTGTGTGTGTGTGTGTGTGTGTGTGTGTGTGTCAAGGGCCAAGAGATTTATTTCCTCTTCAACTATTTACAATTTAGTCATTTAACTAACGCTTTTATCCAAACCAACTTACAGATTATGTAGGGTAGGGGAGGGGTACATCTCTGGCAGCTAAGGGTCAGTGGCCTCTATAGAGGAGAATAGAGACCACTTTAGATATTTACAGATTAGAGACTACTACAGCAAGGAAATAAAACTTGACAAAGACAAAGATCAGAATGGGATAATTAGGATAATGGTAAAAGCATACGAAGGAAGGAAGGGGGGGGGGGGGGATATCAGCACTATATCAGGCAATAATGGACAGCAAGGACATCACAACCATATATAAAGGAAAAGTGGGAGAAGGAATTAGAAACGGAGATAACAGAAGAAGAATGGTATAACATATGTAAGATACAACACACAACCACAGGGTCAAGGATATGGAGGGAGTTTGGGTGGAAAAACATAATTAGATTCTTTATAACACCAGAAATACAGGGCAACTATACACCAACACAGAAACCATGCTGGATAAAATGTAGACAGGAAATAGCAAACCACACCACACACACATATTCTGGGGATGTCAGATAATAAAGAACTATTGGGAAGAGATAGGAGAGATAATAAATGAAATAGTAGGATATGAAATACCCCAGACAGGCCAAGTATTGTGTTTAGGGAACTTAACACAGGAAGGAATTCAGGGGGAAGACAAATACTTGATTAAGATTTTACTAGTAGCAGCCAAGAAAGCATTGACGAAAATGTGGTATAGAGTAGAAGCACCGACGAGGGAACAATGGACAGAGATAGTGGGGGGGATACAGGAAATGGAGAGAATTACACATAGGCTGAGGCTACAAGACGAGAAGTTTGAGTCAAAATGGTAGAAGTGGGAAGAGTATAGGAAGAAAAGAAACGACATCACAGGAGAGTGAAAAGGAGACAAGAAGAAAAATCGAAATCGAAATGAAAATAAACTATGAAGGTACCAAAGAACCCATGTCACTTTATTATTTCATCTCTTTTCTTTGTTTTTGTTTTTTTGTTTTCCCTTTTCCCTTTAGTTAATTTATTTTAGGTCAACTCTTCATTTGATTTTGATATTATTTTCTACTATCAGCTATATCTTTTAGTTCTTATCTGTCAAATTGTATTGTACTGTCTTTTATAATTTTGACCGCCAATTGTATTGTTGTTTGTAAATCAAGAAACTGAAAATAAAAATGTAAGTAAAAAAACTAATGAGACATAATGAGCAAGATAGGTAGTAGAATAGTGGCATAGTATTAGGGTAATAAGTGTAAAAAGGTTAGAGGGCTAGTTTTTCTTTTCTTTTTTCTCCTTCAGCTATTATTTCAGATATTGTTTCAAGAGGTGTGTTTTTAGTCGATGGCGGAACATTGGATGGGTTTCAGCTGTCCTGACATTGGTGGTTTCAGCTGTCCTGACTGTGATGGTTTCAGCTGTCCTGACATTGGTGGTTTCAGCTGTCCTGACATTGGTGGTTTCAGCTGTCCTGACGGTGGTGGTTTCAGCTGTCCTGACTGTGATGGTTTCAGCTGTCCTGACATTGGTGGTTTCAGCTGTCCTGACGCTGGTGGTTTCAGCTGTCCTGACTGTGGTGGTTTCAGCTGTCCTGACTGTGATGGTTTCAGCAATCAGCTGTCCTGACTGTGATGGTTTCAGCTGTCCTGACTGGTGGTTTCAGCTGTCCTGACTGTGGCGGTTTCAGCTATCCTGACTGTGATGGTTTCAGCAATCAAGTCAAGTCAAGTCAAGAGTTTTATTTGTCACGGCATACAAGTATACAATGAAATGCGGGGGGTCTTGCCCGCAACGATGTGCATAATACAATAGTAATATATAATAGAATCCAATAGAACGACATTGTGCAATAAAACAAGTAAACAAAGTAGGGCATATCGGTATATGTACATGAGTTATTTACAGAGCATGGTAGGACATGCTAGGTCCTGTGGTAGTGCAATACACTGTTAGCTACGGATGAGGCACTGGGTCTTTATGTACACTGCTATACAATGCTATATTATACAATCTCAGGTTATACTATACTATTCTTAAAGTGACCTTTCCTTTTGTAAAGTGACCATAAGTGTGAGCATGTGCAGCATGAGTGTGTGTTTGCTCATGTTAAAGTGGCTGCTAGTGTGTGAGCGTGTGTGTGCTCATGTGTGCTTGTGTGTGGAGAGTTCAGTGTTCAAGGCTCTGATGGCCTGGGGGAAGAAGCTGAGCCGAAGTCTCTCTGTCCTAGTAGCTGGTGTTCGCAGGCGTCTGCCTGACCGCAGCAGCATGAACAGGCTGTTGTTGGGGTGGTGAGGGTCTTTCATTATTCTGCAGGCTCTGGATTTGCACCTCTTGTTGTATAGAACCTGCAGGGGTGGTAGTGCAATACCCGTGGTACGCTCGGCTGAGCGCACCACTCTCTGTAGGGCGTTCTTGTCCTGTGCCGTGCTGTTTCCATACCAGGCAGTGATGTTTCCAGTCAAGATGCTCTCTACAGCTCCGGAGTAGAAGGACTGGAGTATCTTCCCAGATACTCTGAACTTCCTTAACTGTCTCAGGTGGTAGAGCGAGCCACTGCTTTGCCTTTTTTACGACTGAGTCTATGTGTGTTGTCCATGTCAGATCCTCTGAGATGTGGACCCCCAGGTACTTAAAGCTGCTCACCCTGTCCACGGTAGCCCCATTTATCCTCAGTAGTGTGTGTGTCTCCCGCTGTCTTCTCCTAAAATCCACGATCAGTTCCTTGGTTTTACCAATGTTCAGGAGCAGGCTGTTGTCCTGGCACCAGCGTTCCAGTACCTCAACCTCCTCCCGGTAGGCCTTCTCGTCGTTGTCCGAGATCAGCCCCACCACCACTGTGTCGTCGGCAAACTTCACTATGGAGTTGGAGCTGAACTTGGCCACACAGTCATGTGTGTATAGTGAGTACAGCAGGGGGCTCAGAACACAGACCTGGGGGGATCCGATGCTCAGGGTGATGGTGTTGGAGGTCTGACCCCCCACCTAATCAGCTGTCCTGACTGTGGTGGTTTCAGCTGTCCTGACTGTGATGGTTTCAGCTGTCCTGACTGTGATGGTTTCAGCTGTCCTGACGCTGGTGGTTTCAGCTGTCCTGACTGTGATGGTTTCAGCTGTCCTGCCGCTGGTGGTTTCAGGTGTCCTGACTGTGATGGTTTCAGCTGTCCTGACTGTGATGGTTTCAGCTGTCCTGACTGTGATGGTTTCAGCTGTCCTGCCGCTGGTGGTTTCAGGTGTCCTGACTGTGATGGTTTCAGCTGTCCTGACTGTGATGGTTTCAGCTGTCCTGACTGTGATGGTTTCAGCTGTCCTGACTGTGATGGTTTCAGCTGTGATGGGGAGTGGACCCAGGAGAGAGAATAGACTGCTTTGTCTATTGCACCATGATCACACTCCTGTCTCTCTATGTCCTCTCACTGCTAATCACCCCCAGAGAGAGAGAAAGAGAGAAAGAGAGAGAGAGAGAGCGAGAGAGAAAGAGAGAGAGAGAGAGGATGATGATGATGATGATGATGATGATGATGATGATGATGATGATGATGATGATGATGATGATGATGATGATGGTGATGATGATGATGATGATGATTGTTGTGAAGGGCCAGATTAAACCGAATATATATATTTATTGTATATATATATTTAATTGTATTTGTATATTCTCTAATATCCCTTGATATCCCTTGTATATTCCTTGTACAATATGCGTTGAATGTCCATTCTAGCCTACTGAACATCCCATGGTAGTCTCCATTCTACTATTGGTCGAGACCTTGGTGCCAGGCTGCCATACCCCCCAGACCCAGTTCAAACGTACCGCTCGACATGTACGAACAGGTCCTGGTTCCGCGTAGGAATCTGGCTACCGCACCACTGGCGGTGCTATTTGTTCGTAGTGCGTATATATGCTGCGCTACTAAAGTGGGACTTCCTTTTTAGTCCAGTTTCTTACCCTCCAATAGAGTGACAGACGTAAAGCCTCCCCGCGACGCCACGTGTGGGAGTAAGGCCAAGTTCGGCCTACCATCGGTATTGAGACATCGTGTATATTAATATTTGAATAGTCATATTTGGCACTATATCGTCGAGTTGGACGTAGTCTATTAAGCTAATAATAGTCTATTCATATGTAGTGCTTCGTGCGGTGAGAATACTATCGTAGTCAGTACCCCATCGTTTCGGGCAGAGAACTGGCTGCTTATCCAGGGTGGCCGACCCCATGTGAGGCTGCACCCGAGGAGCCCCAGAGCCGACGAGCGAGTGGACCTGCATACCGGATTATTCTACCGACGACAGCCCGCCTTCCCAGGCACGGATTATGCTTTGTATACAGTGATTATTCTATGGATAAAGACCAACACTGCCGTGTGTTGGAAACCCCCCCCCCCGGAGAGGACGACAGGTGAGGAGACGCTCTACACGACGAGGTCGCTTCACGTCTCTCCATCGTGGACCGAAGGAAGCCGGCCCACAGAGAGTCCAACTGCTTTCATCTGTGGATCGAGGATCGCTGAGGCACCGAGCCGCACAACCGTGGGTTCTCCCAGGATACCCTCGGCCAGACGGATACAGCCAGACTCTACCCCCCCCCCCCCTTCTCCAGTTGTCTTACAAGCGACCGGAATTCCCCCCTAGTGTATCCAGTTCTATAATCATTAAAGTATCATTGCTGTTATTCCTTAACTATTCCAGGTCGTATATGTACCACCTGCGCCTTCAGAGATTGGACATTCTCTATTGATATACCGACGAATACTCTTGCCATAAAAGTGCATACTAATTCCCATTCATAAATGTGATTGATTTGATTAAGTGCTTGCTCTACACACCATCGCTGTGTAGAAATAAAGACCTATTTCTAATTCGTACATTTGTGTTGGATCCGTTTCATCTACGTGACAGTGTTCATCATAATATATTTATGCCGAGTACTGGGTGGCCGAATATTAAGTACAAAGGTAGTGGTAGTAAGTATCATATCTAGTAATACAGTCAGGGAATTGTACCCCTCAGTTACAATGATGGTGGAATGAATTACTCCCCGACATCATTACACTAAAGCGTCGAGAGTAAACAGAGGGTGTGGGTCTGGCAGTGCTTTGAGGTGTCTCTCTTGTAAAGAGGGCTTAGTGGCTTCAGACAGACATGGGAGCCACAGTGGAATAAACAAACGGCAGGGAATTATTTCCCAAGCTGGCACCGGGTGATAAGAGGAGGTCCAGGACCATGTAATGAACTGATAAGGAATTAGCTTGGAAACACTGAACACACAAATGGGAACCGCAGCACCAGAACGCATCGGCGCGTGACACAGATTAAGCAAGTCCTCTGTGGTGGAGGGAGGGGGTCAAATTGTTCTTATGTTATACTATATACTGTAGGCTTAGTCCATGTCAGTGAAACGGACCCCGAGTTGCTTGACAAGAGAAAAGAGTGGTGTCAGAGAGAGAGAGAGAGAGAGAGAGAGAGAGAGAGAGAGAGAGAGAGAGAGAGAGAGAGAGAGAGAGAGAGAGAGAGAGAGAGAGAGAGAGAGAGAGAGAGAGAAAGGTGCGAGGATGGTGCACTTTTACACAGCCATCATCGAGTCCATCCTCACCTCCTCCATCACAGTATGGTACACTGCAGCCACGGCCAAGGACAAAGGCAGGCTGCAGTGTGTCATCCACTCTGCTGAGAAGGTGATCGGCTGCAATCTGCCATCTCTCCAGGACCTGTACGCCTCCAGAACCCTGAAGTGTGCAGGTAAGATTGTGGCCGACCCCTACCACCCCGGTCACAACCTGTTTGAGTCACTCCCCTCTGGCAGGAGGCTGCGGTCCATCAGGGCCAAAAGCTCACGTCACCAGAACAGTTTCTTCCCCTCCGCAGTGAGCCTCATCAACAAGGCTCGGGACCCTCACTGACCCCCCCCCCCCTCCCCCCCCACTGTGTTACATTAACACACCCCTACTCGACTAAATACTTGCATAAACAACCAAACTACCTGTTCCTACTTCACTGACTCATACTCTTTGCACATAACTGCCCAATTGCACAGCCCTGGCCTATTCCTATTCCTATTTTATTTTTATTGTACTATATTCTATTGTGGTATATTTAATTTAGTTTATATCCCATTTAATATTATTAGACCTCTTTATTTACAGTTGTACAGCCCTGGCCTATATTTTATTTTATTCCATAATTATATTATATTCTATTGTCTTAACTTAGTTCATATTTCATTTATTATCTGGCACCGAAAACAACCAAAGCAAATTCCTTGTATGTGAAAACTACTTGGCAATAAAGACCTTTCTGATTCTGATTCTGAGAGAGGGAAATACATACAGTACATTATAGTGATAGCTAAGGGTGGAAAGTAACTTAATTACATTTACTCTCGTTACTGTAATCAAGTAGCTTTTTTGTACAATTGCACTTCTTTGAGTAGTTTTCAAAATCAGTAATTGTACTTTTACTTATGTATATTTTGTTTTGTGCATTGTAATTAGTTACTTTTTAAATAGCATTAGTTTTGGTTAAGTAAAACATCTGTAGGCGTCATAAGCTTTGCGCCAGTCTGTAAATTGTACAGTTAGCAGTGAGCAGTGAGGAGGAGAACAAGCTGGTGCTAAAATCAGTGTAAAGACAAGAATGGACAATCCAGAAAGCAAATCAGCAGAGCTGAATCCTACTGAATTCACAGGAACTCAGATGAAGCTGAATATGGATTCTAAGAAATTAGGTGATTCCTTGGCCACATCGTAGGGAATCAAGGGAGCACTTCAGCCTCAGGGAGGTGTGTTACGTTCTGGACACCGACTGAGGTCGGTGACCACCCACATTCCTGGCATATGTCACTGGGCTTGTCACCTGTCCTTTCCCTGTCAATTAGTGCTGTCACTTAGGGGTGGTTCCTGATTGGCTGTCACGGGGGTGTGTGTGGAATGTTGGTATTTGGTGTCTATGTAACCTACCTGTCTTCTGCTTGTTCATTGTCAGGTCTTCACTAATTGCGTTCGGGGATAACGCGGATGGTTCAACTCTGGACCTCCATTAAGCTCCTATTTACCTTATTCTTGCCTGTGCTATTTAGCACTTGTCTTTCTTAGAATTTACTCTGTGTTCTTACTATTAAAGTCGAACCTGTTCAAGAGTAAACACTCTCCGTCTCTGTGATTGCCTTCACCCATTGGAATTCACCTACCTCCATTCTTGACAGAATCAGGAACCACCCCTAAGTGACAGCACTAATTGACAGGGAAAGGACAGGTGACAAGCCCAGTGACATATGCCAGGAATGTGGGTGGTCACCGACCTCAGTCGGTGTCCAGAACGGAACAGAGGTGGGCTACTCAAATATACTGTATGACTAACATTAGCTAAACAGCTCTCAACCTTCTCAGTGATGGTTTGCGTTAGCCTGGTTGTCCCACTAGCTCACTGAACTAAAATAATAAGCCTGTATTGTATTGTATTGTATTGTATTGTATTGTATTGTATTGTATTGTATTGTATTGTATTGTATTGTATTGAGTGAATAACATACATAACAACATAACAGGGCTAAGCATTTTTCACCCCTCAGATCAAATTACATTAATTTCAGAGTCAAATTGAAAAGTGGAATGTACATGTAACGTGGTCTATTTTAGGACGTCCAACATAGGTTATATATATATATACAATATTCACCGTTCATAATGCAGTTGCAGATTCAAGCATCCCACGCTCTCCATGGCACAGCGCACACCTGCCCGTTACACACCTCCTTTTCATGTGGGCTCTCTACTCGTCTATCTCGTTATTCTGTTTTCAACCAAGCATTTTTACTTCGGCAGTGACCCACTGGTAATCAACTTAAGCTGCACCATCTGCATACAGGCGCACACACCCATGCCTCAAGCATTATGCCTCAATTGGCCTATAATCTACTGCTCACTTCAGAGTCAGCTTTTCCCAGCATCTTCAATCATTGAACATGCCTTTGGGATAATCATAATCATCCATAATGATCCAATCATCCAATCATACATGAATGTTGACATTTACAAATTTTCATTAATGCCTGCCTAGACATAGTCACGTTGAATCTTGTAACGGCCTCAAGACCAATGTTCTATTTTGTTGGTTGCTGGGATATGGGGAGTGGCTCACTGGGAATGATGGCTGACTCCTGGATTGGTGGTGTGACTGCTACCAAGTCAACACCTGCAGTGAGTCAGCCGTTCAGCAGTCAAGACCCTCAGCCAGTTCATATCTTGGGATCCCCAAATTAATGATTGAGTGATCAAAGGTACAATTCTACATCTTGGTTGTTTGCACAAGTTCACATAAAGCATAACATGGCCTCAGCATACCATCCACAGAGTTGAGGTGCTCTTGAGCATCTAAAACCGTGTGCTTTACTGCACAGAGCTGATGGCAGACTGGGAGGAGGGTTTACCGTGGCACTTGTTGGTAGCTAGAGAAGTTGTCCAAGAAAGTACAGGATTTAGTTCCAATGAACAGTCTGTGGTCCCTTGTCTGTGGTGGAGGATCAATGCATGTCGACTGACCCCCACAGAACTAATATAATTACTTATGTTAACAGGTTGAGGCAGAGACTCTATGAGGCTGGGGAAATGGCAGAACACGATGTTGACGTTGATGCTATGCCCATCACACAGTGGTTCTATCAAGTTTCTTCAGAAAAGTAGAAAATACTGCAGTGTCATACATGGTGGAGAATGGTTTTGCTGAACCCTCTTCATCCAGTTGGGCTTCTCCCTGTCTCTTTGTTAGAAAACCTGATCCCACACCAGAGGCGTTGCACTGATCGAAAGGTTAATGCAGTGACCAAGCCCTATTCCGGTCCACTCCCAAGGAGGGGAGATTGTGTTGATCAGGTGGGGGAAGGTTGATCTTCTCAAGGGTTACTGGCAGGTTCCCCCTTTCTGAAAGAGCCAGAGACATTTACACTTTTGTAGGGCTGACCTCGACTAGTCGAATAGTCGACTAATCGATCGAAAGGAGCCGTAGTCGACTGCTTCATTTTATATAGCACCTTTCAAAAGACCCAAGGTCGCTTTACATAGGGGGAGAAAATAACAAAAATAACAAACATAGTGGACAGACACAACATACATGTTATTAAAATGTTAAGATGTTAAAACGACCACTTCAAGAACATAAATAATCAACAGGCAGAATATTATTACAGTCTCATGATTACCTAACTTGGATTGTTTTTAAGCGCCATCGTTTTCCTGTTTTGAAATGAATGAAAGTGCATCTGTTCAACGTGTTCATAGTGATCGAAGAAAATAACACCTCCTAAAAACAAATGTCAGCCGCATGTGTCACGTAGGTACAGTTACAAAAATAATTTCCTTTTATAATTGAAAAAATATAATATTCTGCTATTTTTACATGTAACTCAAGGGTCAACAATGTGAAAACAACGTTTTCCTACTGCCTCGGTTCTGATTTAAAGACGACGTTGATGTGAACAAAGTGAATGTCAACCGTGAAGATAATAGCAAACACACCTGATGTGGGATGACGTCCAGTCCAGCGCATATCGAGGACAGTGAGCTAAACTTAGTCTTCATTAGCTGGTGATTCATCCACCCATGTTTAAGACGAGTTTCACATCAAAGGATGAGCATAAGGCAGAAGAACACACTGTCGGCTTGTGATCACAGGGGTGTATTGGCCTCCCTGTTCAACCCTGTTATAACAACACTCACTACTGGAAAGAGAGTCAACTTTAGCATCATTGTCTCAATACCCACAGAGCAGGAAGACCTGGGCCGACTATGGCTTCAAGTTGGCATGTGAAGCGAGCAGCATGGACCACGCGATGGAACTATGGCTTCAAGTTGGCATGTGAAGCGAGCAGCATGGACCACGCGATGGAACCGTATCAATGATGGCAAACAAGATCTGGGCCGATCGTTGATGGGAATGTTTGGCCCAGACAGCATATTACCTACTTATACACCTGCATATAAACCATATAACTCTGATGATAGCATGTACAATAATACTGTATACCTTGAGTCATTCTACAGAAACGCACACTTTTGGAATAGCAACATGTCTTAAAATGTAGTTAATTTTCCTACATTTAAACTTAAGTTACAATATTGGTTAACCCTTTGACTTTATGAATCCACATAAATGAGAGCTTAATGATTAAAAAATATATATTTACTTTGACTTAAAGAATGCTTGTGCCATCTTTTTGTCACTGGTGTTACCTCATGCCTTTAACAATATTAAAGTCTTTTTAGAAATGTTTTTTTCACAATCTATTCTGCACATATAGTCAGAGGCACAGTAGGATAATGACAATGCAAATTTCTTGGAAATTATGTTAATTAATCAGGTTTGTGAAAAGTGTGATTGTGTGACGTTTGCTTATTAACACCATCATATCTTTGCTATAATAATAACAATATTTGAAGGACAGTCATACAAATGTAATCATAGTATCCTTAACATCCTAACTCTTGAATGAAGCAAAGGTCAATTGATATAAAATCATTTACAAGTCAAATGTGACACTTTTGATTTCATATGACCCAAAAAAACACAGTAACACCAGTGACACAATAAAACACCAGTGACACAAAGAACACTAAAGATTGTTTTATTCAATATCAATTACTTATTTGAGATAGAAAATGGTGTATTTAGTACAAAACCAAAGATTATCACTGACATTAAGTCAAATAACTTTAGTTATTTATATATTTATTTTATATATATATATTATATATATATTTATTTATATAATTTATATTTATATTTAGTTGTGATCATGAAATGGGTACTAATGAGTTATATTGTATACATAACAACTAAACAACTAAAGCTTTTTTACACAAGATAGTCACTGGTGTTACTGGTCATCACTGGTGTTAATTGAAGAGCAGTACATAGCACCTTTTTTGTAACATGACGGTATTGTAGAACGTTATAGCCATATCATAATTTGAGTTCACACAACGGAACGGTTCACATAACATAATTCTGTATAAAAGAAAAGTAGCCTAAAAAAAATATAGGCTACATTGTTACTGTAACTGAGGGGTACAATTCCCTGACTGTATTGATAAGTATGGTATCATTAAACCACTACCGATTATGTACTTTAACTACTGGCCACACAGTACATGATATAGATATGATGAACACTTTCCCACCTGATGAAACGAAGTCCACACAAATGTATAAATCGAATATTTTATATAGCAAAGGGTATATACAACGTTCACTTAATGACATTTATGATTTGAATGCACTTGTAAGGCAAATGAGTATTCGTAGGCAAATCAACATTGAATGTCCAATCTCTGGTTACGCAGGGAGCAAGTATACAACCTGGTTCTTTAGGGAACTATAGCGATGGTACTTAAATGATTATAGCTGGATACACTAAAGGGGGGGTCCCGCTGGTTGTAAGTCAGTAGGGGGGGGGTTAGGAGAGCCGCCGGCGATATCCCATCTGGCCAACGATTTCTTGGGAGAATTCAGAGTGCTGAACACGGTGCCCACAGAACCTCGGTCCACAGATGAATACAGCTGGGCCCTCTTGTAGACGGTAGCTGCCGGTCCACAACGAAGAGACGTGAGGCGACCTCACTCGGGGTAGAGCGCCGTCTCACCTGGACTCCTCTCGGGGGGTAGTTCCAACACTCAGCAGTGTTGGCTGTTATCCATGGCATAATCAAAGCACCCAAAGCAAGTAGATAATCCAAGCCGTGTAGGGCTCGCCGTCGTCCGGGTAAAGTAATCCAATGTGCAGGTCCACTCGTCCTGGCCCAGAACTCCTCGGATGAAAGCACCACACGTGGTCTGCCCAGCCTGGTTAAGACTCTAGATAACGCCAGGAACGATGGGGGTACTGCTCACGTTATAACTCTAACCGAACGATGCACCATACATAATAGACTATTATTAACTTAATAGAAATACGTCCCACTCGACGGTATAGTGCCAAACTATGACAATTCAACTATTAATCCACACGATGTCTCAATGCCTATTCTGAGGCCAAGTAGGCCATACTGCACCACACGTGGGTCGTGGGTGAGGCTTCACGTCTGTTACTAGGTTGGAGGGTAAAGGACTAATGGACTAAAAAAGAAAGTTCTACTTTACTTGCGCCATATATATATGCGCTGTGAACAAATAGTACCATTCGTATTTCGCCAGACGTATTCCTACGCGGAACCGGGCTTGTAACGACATGTTCGTCGGCACGATTGAACTTGAACCAAGGGGCTTGGCTGCTGGCGCCAGGTTCTTGTCCAATGGTAGAATGAAACTATTATGGGCTGTTAGTAGACTAAAGGGATATTCAGTGTATATGTACAAGGAATATACAAGGGATATCAAACGATATACAAATACTATTAAATATATATCCATAAATAAATATATATATTCGGTTTAATCTGATCCTTCACAACAGCCGCCCCCTAATTAGTCCCACCTAATTAGCTAAGCAGAGACAGATTAACCGCACTGTCTACCACTCAAGGTCCGCTGTAAGGGTCAGTCAACTCACAAAGTCGTGGGGTCATGGTCGTCATCGATAGTGTCTGGGAGTCTGGGCAGTTCTATTAGCCTCGCCACGGGTCGTGTGTAAGTTCGCCCTTGGACGAGCACTTCAGCTGCTCGGACCTTGCCATCGGCACCGGTGATCACTTTGCTTATGCGGCCAGCCGGCCACATAGCTCTGGGTAGTGACTGGTCGATAATCATGACGACTGTTCCTTCTGTCAAATTGTCTCTCTCTTTTACCCACTTCTGGCGGGTCTGTAGAGACGGTAGGTAGTGGAGTAGGAAGCTGTTCCAAAACTTGTCAGCTAGTACTTGACTGTACCTCCACATTCTTCGGCCGTTCGCTTCTTCAGGCCTGTACATTGTCTGGGGTAGCGCGGGGTCCAGCCGCCCCATCAAGAGTGTGTTGGGGGTGACTGGGTCGACATCTGCTACATCACTTGAGACGTAACCGAGGGGCTTTGAGTTCAATACTCCCTCGATCTCCGTGAGGACTGTCATTAGGACTTCTTCCGCCACAGTCTGGGCCCCAAGCACGGCGTACAGGGCTGTCTTTATAGAACGTACTTCTCGTTTCCAGGTTCCACCGAAGTGGGGTGCGTTCGGGGGATTAAACTGGAAGTCAATCTGGGATGGAGCGAGGTGGGTCTTAAGTTCTGGGCCCATAGCTTGGAAGCTCTCTCTCAGCTCTCTTTCTCCGCCTTTGAAGTTTGTCCCGTGATCAGACAACAATGTAGACGGTTTTCCTTTCCGTGATGTGAATCTTCGGAAGGCCATAAGGAATGAGTCTGTGCTCATGGTTGAAAGGAGTTCGATATGTATCGCTCTGGTGGTCATGCATTTGAATACAATACCCCACCGCTTCTCGGTTCCTCTTCCTTTCTTTATATACAACGGGCCAAAACAGTCCATGCCTGTGGAGTGGAATGGCTTGTCGCCGAGTCGGAGGCGACAGGGAGGTAGGTCAGCCATCCGGGGTATGCTGGGCTGCGCGCGCCACTTTCGGCAGTCTAGACAGGTTCGCTGGAAGCGTCGCACTGCTTCTCTTCCTTGAAGTATCCAATAGCGACGTCTGATCTCCGCGAAGACTCTCTCTGCTCCTGCGTGGTGTACATCCTCGTCGTATTTCTTTATGATCAGCTCTGTGACCTTGTGTCGGCTGTTCAAGACTATCGGGTACTTAACGTCATCCGGTAGATTGGGGGCTCTCCGCAGACGACCACCCACTCTGATGAGATTATGGGCGTCGCTCTCGGGTGCCAGGTGGAGCAGTCTGCTGTCTGATGGGACGGGCTTTCCTCCCTGTAGACAGTCTAGCTCATCGGGGAACGAGTCTCTCTGGGCTCGTTGTAGTAGAAGAGGTTCTGCTTCTTCGTAGTCAGCTGCTGAAATGTTGGCAGTGGACTGAATCTCTGGGTGGTGCCACAGGAATGTCTTTAGCTGCGCACTCTGTAGGGTAATGCAATCATCTATGTTGGGGTCTGTGGAGGCGACTGTGCTCAGTCCACAGAACATAGGTTTCTTGTTCTCAGCCTCCTCTTTACTCGCTTCCCGTGGGGTGGGCGTAGGCCACTCTTCTTCCGGGAGCTTGAGGAACTCTGGTCCATCACTGTAGATGTTGCGACGGGTGAGGTCATCTAGGGACATTCCCCGGGTGATGACGTCAGCTGGGTTGTGTTTGGTGTCCACATACCGCCAGCTCGCTGCTTCTGTTAACTCTTGAATCTCTGTGACTCTGACTCCCACGAAGACTTTGTATCTGCATGAATCAGACTTGATCCATGTGAGTACTGTCGTGGAATCTGACCACAAGATTGTTCTGTGCACCGGAATGGTGAGTTCACGTTGGATTAACGTGGCTAGATGCGCTCCTGCTAGGGCTGCGCAGAGCTCTAGACGCGGGATAGATTGTTGCTTTCGTGGGGCTATTCTTGAGCGAGCCAGGATGAAAGCAGTGTGTATCTCTCCTCCCTTCTCTTGGGCACGCAAGTAGGCCACCGATCCATAGGCTACTTCGGAGGCGTCACTGAAGACGTGTAGATCCATCTTGCATGTCTCTGGCCTCACTGTGGGTGGGAAGTAGCTGCGGCGTATATTGACGCCTGGGAGTGAGCGGAGCTCCGTCTCCCACTCTCTCCATGTGGAGGCAAGGTGTGCGGGTATTGGGTCGTCCCAGCCCTGGTCCTTGTCCCATAGTGCTCGTACAATCATCTTTGCCCTGGTGGTGTAAGGTAGAATACATCCCAACGGGTCATATTGTCTGGCGAGTGTTCTGTACACACTCCGTCTGGTGGTCGGTATCGCCGTCGACCTTCCCTGCTCCGTGGTCAGGGGTTTGTGTCTATAGTGGAGCGAGTCTGTTTTGAAGCGCCAGACTAGTCCTAGTGTCATTTCTTGGGCTTCTCCTGGGATTGTCGCCATCCAGGTCTCGCTGCTGGCAGCCTTGTCCGCGGGGGAGAGGCTGCGCAATACGTGCGGGTCACTGCTGGCCCACTGCCTGAGATCAAAGCCGCCTTTGATCAGGGAGGCGCGTAGCTTGAGTAGGAGAACCTCGGCTTCTTCTTGAGTCGAAACGCTTTGTAAACAGTTGTCCACGTAGAAACTGTTCTTCACACTGTGTCGGACCTCTTCATCTGCTGCTGGGTCCTCTGCGACCTCGGAGGAGAGGCTGCGCAATACTGGGGGGTTGCTGCTGGCCCGCTGCCGGAGATCAAAGCCGTCTTTGATCAGGGAGGCGCGGAGCAGCGCACGACGTCGCCAGTCAATTTTCTTTATTACGTGTCTCGCTGTGATTAGCTTCTCAATCTCAGCGCGGTACACACTCTCTTGAGCCGGGTCTTTGGCTAGGCGCCGCTCTGTGTTCAATAGATACCGCTCCGTAGCTTCTTTCGTGGCGTGAAAGGTGGGCATTCCCTCTCGCCTCAGGAGTGGAGTTGCGTATCTCATCACTCCGCCGACTGTGACTCTCTTTGTCCCTTGCTCGAGGAGGTTTATGGCGTAAATGTCTTCTTTAGAACGAATGTCTTTCTGTTCGTTCTTAAAGGGCATTGTCTCTAGTGTCCATAGCCTCTCGACATGCTGCAGGAGAGTGGTGTCTTCTTCTGTCACTCTGGAGTGGAGGCAGCTAGTGGCTGCTGTTCGGTTGAGAGATTTAGCGAGGGGGCCTTGTAGTGTCCACCCTAGGTGGGTCTCGACTGCTGCAGGACAGCCTCGGGGTCCTGTATGGACCCGGTCTATCGGGACGATGAGGTCTGCATGGTCGGAGCCTATCAGCAGGGTCGGGGTGGCGCCGTCTATGAGCGGGATAGGTAGTTGACGCAGGTGCACATATTTATCCATCAGCTTGGCGATGGGGTAGGTGTACTGTGATAGTCCTATTTCTTGGCTGGTGAAAGCATTTGTAATCCTATACCGTCGCTCTGGCTGCCCGCTTGCTGCGATAGTGAAGGAGACATTCTCGCCCTTTATCGTCTTTAAATCTCTTCTTATTGTCCGAATCGTCATTTGGTTCTCGCTCCCCCGCAGTCCCAGCTGGGCCGCAGCGGACGCGAGCAGAAGGGTCTTCTCTGACCCGTCATCAAGGACGGCGTAAGTGTCCATGACTTTATCTTGGTAGCTCAATGTTACACGGACTACCTTTAAGAGCACTTGGGCGCCGCTGCTGCTGGCGGGGTCAATGTACATGACACTTGCCTTGGTGCTGCTCGATGGTGCAGGTGCAGGCTTTCTTCTGTTACTGTCGTGTAGTACATCTAGATGGGCTCCGTCACACCGACTGCACCTCTTCTTTAGGCGGCATTCGGCTGCCATGTGACTGCGCGCACATCGGTAACAGCGCCTGTTGGACTTTATCCATTGACTCACTTCTTCTGCATTCATCTTTGTGAACAGGTCACATTGTGACAGCCAGTGTTCCTTCTCGCAGTACGGGCACACCATCTTCCACTTCTCTTTTCTCGAGGGGGTACTGTGGTTCTTACTGCTCGGTACTGATTCTGATTGGTGCATGACAGTCACCGATCTTCTTCCATCGTTTATTCTCCTGGGTCCCTCTCTGGAGCTTGGTGTGCTCCGCACGAACGTATCCAGTCGTAAGCTGCTGACTTCTCTCGCCAGGAAGTCGGCTAGATCGAGGAGGGATGGTTCGGGACCGTTAGGATCACGGTGGTCTCTCTGCCGCCTGAAGCGCTCTTGTCTGGCGGGTGGCAGCTTCTCTAAAATCCTCTCGACGTTAGAGTTGGCGTATAGCTCGTGCATACCCTTTTCTCGATGCGCTCCCAGCATCCCTACCAGGGACTGCACTTTTATAGACAGGTCGTCTAATGAGCGATTGTCTGTTGCTGGGGGTAGGTGATCAATATGCCTTATCTCTTGGATTACGTAATCCCATATACGTCCATATCTCTGGTCCAGCGCTGCTAGAGCCGCGGTGTATGGGGTCGTAGAGGTGGCATAGGCTAGCGCTATATTGTGCGCTCGCGGTACTTTCAGGTGCTTCAGTAATATTGCATACTTGTGGCGTTCATCAGCGACATCCACCATCATTGTCTCTAAGCACATCCGGAGCTCCGTGTACTGTGCTCGATTCTCATAGGTGAAGTCTGGAAACGTCGGTGTGGCAATGTATGACGCCGTGGATGGCTGATACATCGGCGAGCGTTGGGGGAGAGACCTCCTAGGCGAGTCTCCTCTTGCGCCTCTCTGTGGGCTGGTACCGGCAGGGTACCATGGCCCGCTGGTCCAGGTGCTATTCCTCGGGGCTGGTCGTGCGTCATGCTCACCCGTGAATAGAGTCGGGGGTCTGTAGCGCAGCGCCGCGGGGGTATAGCCTGGGCTGTACTGGACCTCCTGGTCCGGTGGAGTACTGTGCTGTCGTCGGGCTTGGTTCTCCTCCTCTCCCTCTTCTTCTTCTATCAGGTCCTCTAGATCCTGTAGTCGTTTATTTAGCTTCTCCGCAGTGTATGCCGCTCCTTCCTTGTAGCTGGGTCTCGCTTGGACCGGTCTGGGAAGGGGGTCTGCGGGGGGTATAGGCTTGGTCTGTTGGTCAAGTTCAGGGTCGCTTGCTCGGTTAGGAGACGCTGCCCTTGACTGTTGTCTCGACGAGTTCCTTGAACCCCTGGCGGAGGGAGAGGGTGTTGCCTTGAGGATCAGCTGCTCCATTAGCTGCGGGCTTGTAACGACATGTTCGTCGGCACGATTGAACTTGAACCAAGGGGCTTGGCTGCTGGCGCCAGGTTCTTGTCCAATGGTAGAATGAAACTATTATGGGCTGTTAGTAGACTAAAGGGATATTCAGTGTATATGTACAAGGAATATACAAGGGATATCAAACAATATACAAATACTATTAAATATATATCCATAAATAAATATATATATTCGGTTTAATCTGATCCTTCACAACAGTTACAAAGGATCAGATTAAACCGAATATATATATTTATTGATTGATATATATTGCATAGTATTTGTATATCGTTTGATATCCCTTGTATATTCCTTGTACATATACACGGAATATCCCTTTAGCCTAGTACGGACCATGATGTTTCGTTCTCCTATTGGACAGCGTGCCACCAGCACCAGTGTCATGCCTCCAGAGTCAGGTTCAAGGCCACCGTCAAGACATGTCTGTACATGCCCGGCCTTGCCCAGGGATACGAGACAGAAATGAGGTTGGCACTAGATTGTTCGCCGTGCATATAAATATGGCGCAGGTGAATACAGAAGTAGAGTTACCCAATAAGTTGAAGCCTCACCCACGATACAACGTGCGGTGAAGTATGGCCTGTTTGGCCCCAAATAGAGCATTGAGACCGCGTGCGAATTAATAACTGAATTGTCAGAGTTTGGCGCTATACCGTCGAGTGCGTCATATTTCTATTAAGTCAGTAATAGTCTATTTGTGTATAGTGTATCGTGCGGCTAAAGTTCTACAGTGACCAGCATCACCAACGCTTCCTCGTACCAGCTAGAGTGCTTATCCAGGCTGGGCTGCTTTCATGGCGCTTTCACCCGAGGAGACCTAGACGAGAACCGTGTGGACATGTACACTGGATTAATCTACCCGACGACTACATAGCCCTTTGCGGCTGGATTATATTTGTTTTGGTCCTGTGATTTATGGAGCGGAGAATCGCCGACACCTACACGTGTGGGATTTACCCTGTGAGGAGCCACGTCGAGTCTGCGCCTCAGAGAGCCTGAGGCCGGCTAGCTTTCTTCACTGTGGAGCTACAGTCTACGGAGAACAGCTGTATTCGTCTGTGGATCAAGAGACTATTGCACCGTCTCCTGTACTTGGAGTCTCCTTAGTCATCGTTGACCAGACTCTCTACTACCGACAGATCCTCTACCCCTGCTGGCTTACAACCGGGGGGACCCTTCCAGTATCTCCCGCTATATATTACTAGTGTACCATAGATATAATTCCCTAAGATTCAGGTTGTATAATTACCTCCTGCGTAACCAGAGAATGGACATTCATTATTGATTTGCCTACGCACATTCCTTTGCCTTATAAGCGCATCCAAAGTAAAATAGAGAAGTATATTATGTACCTTTTGCTGCAATAAATACTTAATTACCACTTTGTGTGGAACCGATTCATTGTGGGAAGTGTTCATCATATTTATATATCATGTACTGTATGGCCAGTAATTAAAGTACATAAAGCGGTAGTGGTTTAATGATACCATACTTATCAATACAGTCAGGGAATTGTACCCCTCAGTTACAATTGGTCCTTCGAGCCGGAGAAGAATTAGCGTAATATTAATATAATATTAATATTGACATGGCCGATGATGAACACTCCACAAACGGTTCTCCCGAGCTAGAACGCCCGCAGCGCAGACGGTAGCCACCTCCCTATCTAGAGGCATACACTGTCAGTCCAATACCTAGCTTTAAAGGGAAGTTAAATGCGGATAAAATAACTAAAGCGGATAGTAAAAGTATGCCAAACCCTAACGACCAGGCTACCCCGCCAGTAGAGACCCTAGTGGGTTCTAACGTAACTGACCAAGCTCACGGTGGGGACCAGGGGGGACCTGACATGACTTTACCCCCCGCCAACGTCGATGAGGTAGTCCCCGGAGAGCTCCAGGATAAAGAAAGCCCTCCCGGGACGGAACCCGACCCACCACAAGAAGAGACGCGCACCCAGGAGATGGATCTCCTCGGTACGCGACCGGAGAACAGATCTCCAACGAGCACTGCCGGAAGCCGATCACCTTGACCGGCGTCTTCCCCCAGCGAGGCGGACAAGATGCTGGCGCAGGCACTCATCGCCACCCTGGCAGCCTCCACCGAACGCGATCGACTTCAAGCGCAACAGACGCGCGAGCGCGAACATTCTGCAACCGAGCGAGAGCGCTTCCAGGCGCAACAAAGGAGTGAAGACGACCGCATAAGACTGGAGACTAGACGCCTTCAGACGGAAGAGAACATTGAAAGAAGCCGCGCCGATGCACAGCACGCCGCCGCCAATGCACAGCGCGACGTCGCAAATGCACAGCTCCACGCCGCCCATGCCAGCGCCAATGCCCAGCGCGATGCCGCCAACGCACAGCGCGACGCTGCCCAGGCCAGCGCCAATGCGCAGCGCGACGCAGCCCATGCCCAGCGCGAGGCAGAGCGCGACCGGCTGCAGGCGGAGCTGATGGACAAACTGGTTGCCATGGCGACACCCCCTCTCTCCGCACGGAGCTCCCGGAGATCGTCACGACAAGGGTCTAGGACGCATTCCCCTACCCGACCAAGCGACCCGGGACCCCGCCAACAGGAGGATCCTGTCCACGTCTACGAACCCCCTCCCCGGCCGGTCCATACGAGACCCAGCAACCGGGAAGAACCGGACCACGCCGAGAGACTGAACCGAAGACTCCAGGTCCTAGCAGAGGAAGAGGAGGAGGAAGAGGAGGAATGTCAAGCCGACCAGCAGCAACGTACTCTGGACCAGGAGGCCCAGTACAGCCCCGACCAGCAGCAACGTACTCTGGACCAGGAGGTCCAGTACAGCCCAGAAGTCAGCCCCGAGGCCCTGCGCTACAAACCCCCGACTCAACTCACGGGTGAGTTTGACGCACCGCCAGCCCCGAGGAACAGCACCTGGGTACCCGACCTTCGGTACCCACCAAGTACCAGCCCAAGACGACACGCAAGAGGAGACTCGCCTAGGAGGCCTCTCCCCCAACGCTCACCGATGTGCCAGTCATCCATGGCATCGTACCTTGGCACACCGACGTTCCCGGACTTCACACACGAGAACAGAGCACAGTACACAGAGCTACGAATGTGCTTAGAGACTATGCTGTCCGACGTACCAGATGAACCGTACAAGTATGCTATCCTACTCAAGCACCTGAAGGTGCCCAGAGCGCACAATATAGCGCTGGCATATTCCAGCTCTACTACCCCATACACCGCGGCTCTAGTAGCCCTCGACCAACGTTATGGACGCATATGGGACTATGTGATACAGGAGATAAGAGACATTGACCGTCTCCCCCCAGCCAGAGACAACAGAGCATTAGATGACCTCTCTATCAAGGTACAGTCCCTGGTAGGGATGCTGGGGTCCCAAAAGGAAAAGGGTATCTATGAACTGTACGCTAACTCTAATGTAGAGAGGATACTAGAGAAGCTCCCTCCCGCCCGACAAGAGCGCTTCAGGCGGCAGAGAGACCACCGCGACCCCAACGGTCCAGAGGCATCCCTCCTAGACCTCTCTGAGTTCCTCGCCAGGGAGGTCAGTAGCCTACGACTCGACACGTTCGTATGGAGTGGACCAAGCCCAAGACTCGGACCTCGGGGATCAACAGATAACCGTCGGTTGGTGACCGTTATGCACCAAGCCGAATCAGTACCGCAGCACAGGAACCACAACACCCCCTCGACGAAAGAGGACCAGTGGAAGATTGAGTGCCAGTACTGTGAGGGAGAACATCGGCTGTACCAATGCGACACTTTCGGGAAGCTGACCACGGACGAGGTGAGTCAGTGGATCAAGGACCACCGCCGCTGCTTCCGCTGCGCGCGCAGCCACCTAGCAGCTGAGTGCCGCTTGAAGAAGAAGTGTAGCAGGTGCGGTGGCACCCACCTGGAGGTCCTGCATGACATCAACAGGCGTCAGCCAGGACAACAGAGTGGGCCCGTCGCGGTAATGTACCATGCCGAGGCGGTGGCACCAGTACCGAAGAGCCACCAGACCGCTCCCTACTGTACCTACTGCGACGGCGGACACTGGCTGGCACAGTGCGCCGAATATAAGACACTGAACCCCGTCCAAGTTGACCAGTGGCGTGAGGCGGCCCAGGCGGGCACCGCTTACCGCACAGGGGCGGCCCAGGCGGGCGCCGCTTACCGCGCAGCACGGTGCGGAGCCCACCAGAAGATCCAAGGCAACCGACCAACAGGAGTGCTCCACATTGACCAGCATAGCGGGACCCCCCGAGTGCTCCTCAAAGTGGTCAGAGTGCTCCTGAGCTACGAGGACAAGGTCCTGGACACTTACGCCGTCCTGGACGATGGGTCTGAAAAGACTCTCCTCCTCGCTTCCGCAGCAGCCCAGTTGGGCCTGCGGGGTGTCAAAGATACCATGACCATACGCACCATCAGAAGGGACCAGAAGACCATAAAAGGTGAAAAGGTCTCCTTCAAGATAGCAGCGGTGGACCAGCCCGAGAAGCAGTATAGTATAACCAACGTCTTCACCAGCCACGACATAGGCCTGTCCCAGTACACCTACCCCATCCCACAGCTGATGGCTAAGTATGTGCACCTACGTCAACTACCTATACCGCTTATCGACGGCGCCACACCGACCCTGCTCATCGGCTCCGACCACGCGGACCTCATTCTCCCAATTGAGGCGGCCCACATCGGACCCAAAAGATGCCCAGTCGCGGTTCAGACCCGACTGGGATGGACGCTCCAGGGCCCCCTCTACGGACTTGACAGTCAACCCACGTCTACAAGCTGCCTACACACAAAGGCGAGCAACACCGGCCACTCCCTCGTACAGCAGAGGCTATTGACATTAAGCGAGAGGCCCGTGAGAGAACCGTGGGCACCAGAGGGAGTTCGGAACTCCACCCCCCTCAGCTGCGCTCCAGACGTAGCTGACCTCGAACCCAGCACCCCAAGCGACTCCTTGACGGGGCGGCCGGGACCGGCCCCTCCTCAGACGGGGTACAGAGCAAACAAGAGAAACAGACGGAGGAGGAGGAGGCACAGCCAAGCACAGATCAAAGCAGTCTCAGGCCCGCTTCCTCCTAAGCCCCCCTTCATCCCGTCCAGTCGTCATGACCATAGACCAGTCACCACCCCGAGCTGCGTGGCCGGCCGGCCGCGTAAGCAAAGTGACCACTGGTGCCGACGGAAAGGTCAGAGCGGCAGAATTGCTCGTCCAAGGGCGGACCTACAACCGACCCGTGGCGAGGCTGATAGAGTCGCCAAGGCTCCCCGACTCGCTTAATGACGACCATGACCCATGACTTTGTGAACTGCCCGACCCCTCACAACAGACATTGAGTAGTGGACAGTGCGGTTAATCTGTCTCTGCTTAGCTAATTAGGTGGGACTAATTAGGAGGCGGCTGTTACAAAGGATCAGATTAAACCGAATATATATATTTATTGATTGATATATATTGCATAGTATTTGTATATCGTTTGATATCCCTTGTATATTCCTTGTACATATACACGGAATATCCCTTTAGCCTAGTACGGACCATGATGTTTCGTTCTCCTATTGGACAGCGTGCCACCAGCACCAGTGTCATGCCTCCAGAGTCAGGTTCAAGGCCACCGTCAAGACATGTCTGTACATGCCCGGCCTTGCCCAGGGATACGAGACAGAAATGAGGTTGGCACTAGATTGTTCGCCGTGCATATAAATATGGCGCAGGTGAATACAGAAGTAGAGTTACCCAATAAGTTGAAGCCTCACCCACGATACAACGTGCGGTGAAGTATGGCCTGTTTGGCCCCAAATAGAGCATTGAGACCGCGTGCGAATTAATAACTGAATTGTCAGAGTTTGGCGCTATACCGTCGAGTGCGACATATTTCTATTAAGTCAGTAATAGTCTATTTGTGTATAGTGTATCGTGCGGCTAAAGTTCTACAGTGACCAGCATCACCAACGCTTCCTCGTACCAGCTAGAGTGCTTATCCAGGCTGGGCTGCTTTCATGGCGCTTTCACCCGAGGAGACCTAGACGAGAACCGTGTGGACATGTACACTGGATTAATCTACCCGACGACTACATAGCCCTTTGCGGCTGGATTATATTTGTTTTGGTCCTGTGATTTATGGAGCGGAGAATCGCCGACGCCTACACGTGTGGGATTTACCCTGTGAGGAGCCACGTCGAGTCTGCGCCTCAGAGAGCCTGAGGCCGGCTAGCTTTCTTCACTGTGGAGCTACAGTCTACGGAGAACAGCTGTATTCGTCTGTGGATCAAGAGACTATTGCACCGTCTCCTGTACTTGGAGTCTCCTTAGTCATCGTTGACCAGACTCTCTACTACCGACAGATCCTCTACCCCTGCTGGCTTACAACCGGGGGGACCCTTCCAGTATCTCCCGCTATATATTACTAGTGTACAATAGATATAATTCCCTAAGATTCAGGTTGTATAATTACCTCCTGCGTAACCAGAGAATGGACATTCATTATTGATTTGCCTACGCACATTCCTTTGCCTTATAAGCGCATCCAAAGTAAAATAGAGAAGTATATTATGTACCTTTTGCTGCAATAAATACTTAATTACCACTTTGTGTGGAACCGATTCATTGTGGGAAGTGTTCATCATATTTATATATCATGTACTGTATGGCCAGTAATTAAAGTACATAAAGCGGTAGTGGTTTAATGATACCATACTTATCAATACAGTCAGGGAATTGTACCCCTCAGTTACACTACATAGTAGAGGATGCAGTCAGGAGCTGCTTTCTATTGTAGTAGGCCTATTATTTTATACGAGCACGTCTCCTGGCATTCTTCTGCGAGAATGAGAATAGGAATAAATTATTGTCTATTCGACCAACTGGCGTGACCACATGACAACCTTGCAAACTGTCTTTGACCGCTTAGCTGGAGCCTCCCTGACCCTTAACCTTGCCAAGTGTGAGTTCGGCAAGGCTACGGTTACCTATCTTGGTAAGCAGGTAGGACAAGGCCAAGTGCGTCCGGTGGATGCAAAAATATCTGCAATCACAACTTTTCCAGTGCCTACTACTAGGCGGGAATTGCGTAGATTCCTTGGGATGGCTGGGTATTACCGTGGTTTTTGCCGGAACTTTTCTTCTGTCGTCACTTCTCTCACTAGCCTGTGTAGCCCGTCCAAACCATTCATTTGGACAGCTGATTGTCAAAATGCATTTGATAGTGTTAAAGCTCTCTTATGCAGTTCCCCTGTTCTCTCTGCTCCAGATTTCTCCCTGCCGTTCCAGCTGGAGGTGGATGCCAGCGGGGTGGGAGCTGGAGGGGTGTTATTACAGGAGGATCACGATGGTGTCAGTCACCCGGTTTGTTATTTCTCCCGGAAATTTAACAAACATCAACTAAACTATTCCACTATTGAAAAGGAGACTTTGGCTATGTTGTATGCGTTGCAACATTTTGAAGTGTATGTCGGTTCGAGCGTATTACCAGTGGTAGTATACACCGACCACAACCCATTGGTTTTTCTGTCGCGGATGTACAACCACAATCAGCGCCTCATGCGTTGGGCGCTCATAGTGCAAAATTATATCCTCAGCATAAAGCATAAGAAGGGGTCTGATAATGTGTTGGCGGATGCTCTGTCTCGTAGTTGAAATCTCTGTTGCTGTCGACTCGTTCTACTGTATATTGCTGTCGACTTGATCTATTTTTTCTGTCTACTCGGTCTATGTTGCTGTGGACTCGTTTTATGTTGCTGCTAGTTTTTTCATAGCTCTTTGTTTTGGAGTGCATGTTATCTCGGGGATGTTATCTCGTTGTTAAAGAAGAAAAAAAAAACATGTTTAGTTGGTAGTTTATGTAGGCATGTTTTTTGTCTTATGTATGGGGGTGTTACATCCCAATGTATATATTCCCCAGTGTGTGTCTCCATGTGTGTGTGTTCTCCATTTTGTTTCCTCCCTCCAGCCATTGTTCCCTTCCCCATTGGTCCCTGCCAGGCCAATCCTTCCATTATTGCAACACAGCAGTGATTGGTGGTTGGCTTTCCAGACTCCAACACTCAATCCACACCCCCCAATCATGGATCACCCCACACCTGTTAAAACATGGCTTTCTCCCTTCAGTCTTTCTCTCTCTCTGGCATGAGGTCTAGTGTTATTTTGTGGCATTGTACTTTGATAATATCCCTTTTTGTTTATAGGCCTTTGTAATAGTGAAAGTGCCTTTGTGATTGTATGGCCGCAGAGAGAGCATTGTTACCTATAGATTGTTTTGTTATGTTTCCATTTTGTTGTATGTATCATTAATGTGTTTTTCTCTCTTTCTCAGGAAGCACAGATGGGGTGAGCTGCCATTTCCTTTGGATATTGTTTTCTCCTGTTTTGGTTAGGTAAGAGTAGTTTAGGTAATGTAATTTCTTTTACCATAGATTAGATTGGGTTTATTTGGAGTATAGTGGTGTTTGTTTGTTGTTTTGGCCTGGGCTCACCCCTGAGCTACATGTGCTTCCTTTGCATCTCTCAATAAATATCATTGTTGTTTACAAATGTGGTCCATCTTTTCTATCAACCAACTGTTATGTTACAGCCCTTTACCCTTAGACTCACAGGGGTCGTAACAGTCTCTCTAAAAAGATTAAAGAACACGAATTCTCTCGCTCTCATTTGGCAGCATGTGTCGTTTATGATACGCGGAAACATACTCTGACCATTGACGCACAAATATCGTCTGATAGTTTTACGAGAGAGTTGGGGTTTTGGACCGAGGTCCTAACCAGAATAACTGAACACTAACACTGGCCTCTCGCAACTCTGCTTCCTGGAGTCAGTGAGAGAAAATAGGTGATATAGATAATGGTAATTTCTTATCTACCATAGAACGTATGGCGCGTTATGCGCACAATTTAAACCATGTACACAAATTTTTACGGATTAGATTCCAATTCCAATGTAACCTGTAGCCTACTCGTACTGGTTATGGCGAATAAAACGTTCTATTATTTTAACCTGTCTCGGCGGCTGTAGCGTGGCTGTGGGCCTGGCTGGGCTGTCTGTCTGCTGTCTGCCTGGACTCGGAGATGACCGGGGGGTTGCTAGTGGTGGCCGGGCTGGGTGGGGAGCTTACTGCCGATGCATCTTCAGTAACGTTAGAGTCAGTCTACCTTTGCTGCCTGCTGGAACAATGATGTTATTTTTGGTAGCTAAGCCGTCTCCTGTTCGGCTTTCGCTCTCATCTTGTTTTTCTGAGCACCGCTCAGGTATTTGCGCATCATTTTTACAGGCGCTTCCCGCTTAGTTTTGAACGCTGCCCAGCCTGCCAATGAACATTAGTTATCAGCCGGCTATCCCTATCGCAGGTGAGCAAATAATTATAATGATACACTGTTGTACTACAGCGTACACATGACGGGGACGGGGTGCCTAGCAGCATAGCAGGGAGGGGGGGCCCCGCCCTCTGCGCCCTGTTCCCGCGTTACGAAATCTAAGAGGATAGCCTACAGTGGGGGCGAGGCCTCCCTTACGCCACTGGTCACAGCGCCATCCCCAATCCTAAGAGGGGGGTAGGTACGCGTGTCGATCTAAAACATCACAGAGGGCGCCACCAAGAGGGACAGAACGTGAATGCGCTGCTCCTGGCGGCCCACCTCATGGGCGTGAGACCCCTCCGCCAATGTAATGATCTACTCGTGAGTCATCGCGTCTAACCTAGTGCACTGGCGGTAGAGATAAAAAATCTCCTTACTAGTCGCCCGCATAAAAAAACGCAGTTTCTATGAATTGGGCAACCAAGGCGCGCCGGCCCATAACGTGGTTCCACATTGGAAGCACCCAGGGCCAGCACTATATGCACGTCAAGAACCCGAAACACATCAATGGTGAATTCTAATAAGAAACACCAGACAACGTTCCCTCCATGCTGTCTGGGACGAGCAGCAGGAAGCCTGTCAATAAGACACAGACACAGGCCTTATATGACGCGACTAACCCTGTCAATTCTGCTCCTCACATAAGAGGGGAAGACAGAAGTTCCCCCAGAGAGACCTCCACGTGAGTACAATTGAAAAAGATACATGCAATAATAATTGGGCCAAGTGACCAACGGCCCAATACAGGGGCAAACCGGGGAATAATTTCACCCACCCCTCACCACCTTACAACGCCAAATGTGTAGAGTAAAAGCTTTACATCATGCACGCCAGCCACAGCCGAAAACCTTGTTTGAAAACAGGTTTCCCACAGCTCTGCTTATGTGTGAAAAATACTTGCCACTTGTTATTTTCATCATTACCCTCAAGTAAAGAATAACAAGCTAAGAGAGGGACTCGGCCCTCGATCATATGCCACTATGCACAGCATTGTAGGATAACCCAGCCAGTTGTGGGCTCAGCCACATTGTCTAAACGTTACATGAAGACACACAACTTCTCATCATACAACAAAAACCCAGTTAATTTTTACTCACGTAAAAAACAACGCTGTTCTTAGGTAAAGAGAAGACATAAGCCTTGGCCAACGCTAACCTAAGCTATACAAAGCGACCAAGACAAATTTCACACCACACGTCGTATCTCCAAATGTAGTGAAGTAACATATGTTTTGTTAAACAAAAACATCGTTATTAACAAAAAACATGCGGGAGGGGGAGGAAGGAAGAGTGGGGTAATGTCCAATGGAGACCTTACCTGCACCAACGAACGCAGGACGAAAGGCCGTAACACAGGTTGGTCCACCACGTTGACGAAGGCCTCTCGCTGGCAAGGCCCGAAGGAGCAATGGCCGGAGCCTCGCTCCAGCATGATGCCCCCTTCCTGCAGCCAGTCATGGCGCAGGCCCGACGACATCTTCTGCCAAAGATGACGTCGTAGTCAGAGTGCCAGGGTCCGCTATTCTCACGGCTAGCGCCAATGGTTGTAGCACAAGCTAAACAGCTAATTCTAGGCTAACTGATAGCATCAAGCTAACGTTTCCAGCCGAGCGCAGCCGGCAGCTAACGTCGTAGCTAAACAGCTAACTGGCTATCGCTAGCCACTAGCTAATGCAGAAGCAAGCTAAGCGGCTACTACTGAAAGCTGTACAACGTGAGAAAAGCAATACAGGCCAACACTTCAGACAGCCGCTGTCTTTTCTTCTTCTTATCCGAAGAAAAAAGGGAAAAAGGCAACACACGCCCCGCTTCAGAACGGTGTTTACCAGACACAGTGGTGTCGGCAGCAAGCCCCTCGTTGTACGCGGGCTGCAGCCGACCTGAGCTCGGGGATATTCTCATAACGAACACCAAGCTCACCTCCCTCGCGCCGGGTGTTTTTCATCTTGAAGCGGGGCCAGCACGACGACAGAGGGTATCCGTTTGTCCAGAGACCTGGGGAATTGAACCGCAGATTCGGAATCACGGTCCCAGGAAAACAAAGCTACGACTTCACTGAGGAGGAGCTAATGTTATCGTGGGGCATCAGACTAGAACCCCCTCCACACCACTAAGGGGCAGCGAAAAGGATTCTAGCCCGGAGCCGACCTTCGTAAGCTGTGCAGTTGACCCCCCACAACTGACACACCTGGCACCCGCGTTGCAAAAAACATCACCCGTCCAGAGAGGCCGTCAGCCCCCACACAGCCGACCGCCTCCCAAGCATAGTGTCCAGCTGCAGAGCCGGAGGCAATGCCGGCGGGGATTGCTCAGCGATGCGCGCCCCTAATGCGAAGTGCCGGTGGAGGTCAGAACGATCATCATCTTCTAGACACTCCGGTGGCGAAGACATTATCGCTGTACTTCCTCGAAAAATAGTGAGAGAGAAAACAAAGATATAATGTCAACGCAGCTCCTCTTCTCCAATAACGTAGCTCCTTTCCAATAACTATTTCGGCACTAAACTAAAGTGGTGTATACAGGCACTTTACGGTGGTGAAAATAGGGAAGGAGCTGATGGTGTGGCCACGACCCCGCTTATGTAGAGGAGCGGATGTGGGTGTGGCCAGGCGGATGGGTGTGTGCATGTGGAGAAAAATTATTCATTATTAGATTGGATAAAGGGATAGTTCCAAGAGAGCAGAGCGTAAGCTATACGATACGAGTTTTGCCATCATGCCATTCATGTGAATGTTTTTTGTTGTCGCTGTGAGGATGGAGAGGTTTTCTAAAACACTGTTGGTGTGAACGGGAAACCTTTTTCAAAACTGAGAAAATGTTCCAGTAAGTTGTGACTATGTTGTGACTAATGCAATCACATGTTCAACATTTTAGAAAGTGATTTTAAGATAAGGGTTTGGAAACTACTTTATACACTTAAGAGCTTTTTTCCCGTGTCGAGGAGAGCGAGCGACGTGGTTAAATATTTGACGTTACCATGTTAACACACTTACGAATATGTCACATGTTTTCATAATTACAGTTTCAACATTTTAGAAACTGATGTTAGGCTTAATGGTTAGAAAATTACTATAAATAATAAATTGAAGAGCTTTTGCCTGTGTCGAGGAGAGCAAGGTAGTTAAATAGTATACTTTTGGTGATACAATATATAAATAATTCAGTCTGTTCCACTACTACTCTTGAAGTGAAATTGGCGTTTAAACTGCAGTGAAGACACAAAGATACAATATGCCGTGACTTGACCTGGAGAAACATTATCTACATAGTTATGTAGGTAAACATGTTGACTTGACCTGGAGTGATATTATCTACATAGTCATCTACAGTAGGTAAACATGGTGCCCTTACCACGCCCCTCTGGCCACTGTGCCTTTTCATGCGGTACACTATGACTAAACCTCTGTGACCTGAAGTGGAATGATAAGATATACAATGGGGGAAATAAGTATTGAACACATCAACATTTTGTTCAGTAAATGTATTTCCAATGAGCGTATTCAAGCGAAATTTGCACCAGACGTTTGTATTAACTCAAGAAAACCAGAAGAAGACATCTAAACATTAAAGTCCATATGTATTTAAAGTTATGTGTAATAAAGTGGAATGAAACAGGGAAAAAGTATTGGACACACTAAGAAAAAGCAGTACACCACAGCAAGGAAAGGCAAGGAACTAGCTGAAAACCAAAACTGATTAGGAGGCAACTCTACCTCCTATCTGTGCTAATAATGTCAACTGGGTTAGAATATATTGATGGGCTATCAAATGTTTTTTTTGTTACCAAGGTGCCACACAAGAAACATCAAATGATGGGTAAAAGCAAAGAGCTCTCAAGACCTTCACAAACAGATTGTTGCAAATCATAAAAATAGAATTGGCTAAAGACGTATTTCACAACTTCAGAATCTTCCAGTAAGCACCATTTGGGGCATTATCCATAAGTGGAAGCAACATCACTCCATCATCAACCGGCCATGCACATTGCACAGGTGCTCCTCGCAACATTTCTGATCAGGGAGTCAGAAGGATACTTAGAAGCAGTGGCGTCGCGTGGGTAAAATAACAGGGGAAGCCAAAAAAAAATTATAAAAAAAAAAATTATTCAATATTTTTATTAATATATTTTTTTTTTTTTTTTTAGTCAAGCAGTCACCATGTCAGTGGCGGCCGCTGGGTACTTCGCCACTAGGGGCGCTATACCAAATATTTTGCAAACATGTACAGTACAGTACTGTACCACGCAAGACTCATGGCAAGACGTGAGTGATTCGACTCACGCTCACGGCAATGAATCGGCTCTTATGAACGAGTCGCTCAGCTGTTACTACAACAACACACAACCAGTCAAATAAAGTATAGTCTAGACTCTAATTCACAACTTGAAACACAATATAAATAGAAAAGTTAGAAACAAAACTCGCCCGTCTCCAAACACAGGCAGATCTCTCCCTCTCTCCTTCTCTCTCTCACACACAGCGCGACGTGGAATCGATTCGTTACACAATCAGACCTATTATATACCAAGAATAACTTCAGTATGAGTACAGGGCTGTACACATATTTTGCATATTGTTAAACGAGCCAAGGCTAGCTATTAAACTATCGATATGAATCGAAAATCTGGGACCCTGATGTAAACAAGACAAACGTCTTTCTCTGGTCTGCATCCCCTTAACAATTGTGTGTATTGAGCCGTACTGTATTGTACCCATTCTGCAATCTGTTAATAAAGTTCTCATTCATTCATTCATTCAAACATAGACAATATTGAACAAGCCATAATCCACGTATTTTCAATCCGAGAGAGCTGCAGTAGTTAAATCAATGAGCCATCGATAAATAAACAATCAGCAATGTCTCGCTTCATGAATGGCCAGCAGTAGTACTGCTCCTAAAAAAACTATTTACAACCGTTAACGTTAAGCCAGTTAGCCCGCACCAGCCTAGTAGTACTACTAACGTTAGCTCCCAGAACGATAGCCAGTTAGCCCGCACCAGCCTAGTAGTACTACTAACGTTAGAGAGAGAGAGAGAGAGAGACTCACTGTTTAGTTGAAACGTCCAGGGCAGGAAACGTGTATAATCCGCCATATAGCTTGTTAGCCAAGTGTTAGCTCAGCTGAGCTCGTCGACGTTAGCACAACACTCAACAAGTACATTCCTTTGTCCATTTCCGCTCGAACAGACTGCAAACTACCTGGCGTTCTATCGCCATGCTCTAAGACAAACTCTAACCTTAACCAACTTTGAAAGAGTGCCTAAGCTTAACAGTCTAAAGAACTTGCAGTCACAGCACGGCACGCTCTAAGACAAACAACAGTCCTAGTACCAGGAACCAAGCTAGAAGCTAGAATTGGAACATTAGAAATTGGATTCGGCCAATCAGAGATCGTCTCTGTGAAATTCTGCCATAGAAAAAAATACTGGCGTCGGCCAATCAGAGAGCGTCTCCGCGAAATGCGGCTATGGAAATTCTCACGGAAGTTCACGCTGCTTTCTAGACCGCTTCAAATCGCGCTCGGATTCCAACATAATAGTCATATTTCAACGCACAACGCCGTATGCACTGATTGGCTGTGACGGAGACAGCGATCAAACTGTGACGCGCAGTCAGAGCGCTATCGCTTCTTGCCCGGGCGAGAAATACGAAAAAATAAAAAAAAACGTCACTTCCTGCCCATGAAAACGCTGTTTTTTTTATTTAGATAATAACGTTATATTGTGCATTGGAAATACAAACATACTTAAAATGAGTAAATATTATTCATTTTAAACATGTTTATATTATTTATAGGGCTATAAAACAAAAAACAAAAACGTTTTTTGTCTTTTCTTCTTCTCTCATTTAACAGGTGGGTCGGCGCCCTAGCGCCACCAGTGGCGAGCCGCCACTGCACCATGTACACTACAGTATGGCTCGGCGGCCAGTCAAACTTTCTTTTTATTTATTTAACAGATTGCAGAATGGGTACAATACAGTACGGCTCAATACACACAATTGTATAAGGGGATGCAGACCAGAGAAAGACGTTTGTCTTGTTTACATCAGGGTCATTAATACTGCTGGAGCATTGGTTCATTTTTGGTCCGATTTTTCCTTGCACGATTTTGCGCGCCGCGTGGAAGCAAATTCGAGACACATATTCGGTTGCAAAAAGGTGTCCCACGGTCTCCTCTATGGCCGTGAATATTTTCACGCGGATCGGAATCACGGCGCGCCCGTGGGACACTTTTCCGTTTCTGCGAGTTTATTCCACGCTTTCTGTTTTCCTTTTCTAAGCATTTTCGGGGCTACATGTGAATGAGTAAAAGTTGCGGGACGCCCAGATGTTTCCACGATAGAAAGCTCGCGTGGATCCCATAATAGGCTCACTTAATACAGCGTTTTTAAAATCACGCGACATTTTCAGGGTCACGAGCCGACCTTTTCCCCTCGTTTTCGATGATGGAAGTGATTTAGGAAAAGCTTCGGCACGCCGAGAGGTCCCCGTGGATTTAATCTCGCGAGGATCGGGGCAATATTCGGCCCGTGGGAACAGTTACGGGTTAATACAATGTTCAGAGTGCAGAGGGGAAAATATGCTGAGTGTCTTCCTCCCAGCCCCGTTTTAAACTTTTAGGGTGTGGCAGTCAGCTCGAATCTGATTGGCTAGGATCGGATTTGGACTCTATAATGCTGGAAGCCTGGAGAAAGAGACCTACCCCCTGCCTCTCTCCTATACTAGCTGCAGTGAGCACAGTGAGTCTGACAGTGTGTTAGAGGGAGTGAGAAGGAGAAGAGGGAGACATTTAAAAAAAATAAAAAAAATTATAACACAGATGCACAGATGAAAAAGAATGTAAACTATATTAAAAAAAAATTATATATATATATATATTTTTTTTTCATATTTCATATTTGATATTAATTCATATTTTAATATTAGGGAGGCATGGCTTCCGTTGGCTTCCATAAGGATTCGCCACTGCTTAGAAGAGTAGCCAGAGAGCCATGGACCACTAGGAAAGAGCTCCAGAAAGACTTGGAGGCAGCAGGTACAACTGTGACAAAAAGGACCATAGGCAATGCACTCCACCACCATGGCCTCTGTGCGCACTCAGCCCGCAAGACTCCACTACTGAAAAAAATACATGTTGAAGCTTGTTTAAAGTTTGCCTAACAACATTTGGACAAGCCAGTGAATTACTGTGAGCATGTACTCTGGTCAGATGACTTTCTGGCTGTCACACAACACACCATGTTTGGAGGAGAAATGGCAGTGCACATTACCCGAATAACACTACCAACAGTGAAGTTTGGAGGTGAAAGTATCATGGTGTGGGGCTGCTTCTCCTCTCCTGGTACTGGCAGACTTCCTATCATTGAAGGAACAATGAATGGAGCCATGTACAGAGAGATTCTTGAGATGAAAATGCTGCCATCCACCAGGATGCTGAGGATGACACGTGGGTGGACCTTCCACCATGACAACAATCCAAAGCATACAGCAAAGGAAACTTGCAGTTGATTTCAGAGAAAGAAAATCAACTTGTTGGAATGGCCCAGTCAATCACTTGACTTAAACCCAATTGAACATTTGTGGAAGCATCTGAAGATCCAGATTCACAAGAGGCCCCTCCGCAATCTTCAAGATTGAAAGACAATCTGTGTAGAGGAATGGGCCAAAATCACACCTGAATACTGTGGGTGATTAGTTACATCATACAGAAAGCATCCTTGTAGCTGTCATTACAAACAAAGGCTTCTCCACTAACTATTGAATTAATTTCAGTTAGTGTGTTCAATACTTTTTTCCTATGTCATTCCACTTTATTACACATAACTTTATTTATGTATGGACTTTAATGTTTCGATTTTTTGTCTGGATTCCCTGAGTTAATACCAAAGTCTGGTGAAAATTTCACTTGAATGGCCACATTGGAAATATATTTACGGGACAAAATGCTGATGTGTTCAATACTTATTTCCCCCATTGTAGATATAAATGGGACATAATATCTATAATATCTACACCAACTGTCTGTCGCTTCCATGTGCTTTCTTTCTTCTTTTTTTCTTTTTGCAGAGTGGATTCTTGGTTTCCCGGTGGTCCAGGTGGCTGCATATTTGTTCTCCATTGTTGCTAAACATTTCCCCTGCATTCTGTGCGCGAAGAAACCAAATCACATCTGGTTCGTTCAAGGTGTACTTCTGGTATCGCGAGAAGGCTGACTAAACATGTCTCACCAGACCGCTGGAGGCTAGAGCAGCGAAGGTGAAGCGGCGGTGGTCTCAAAATATGGCACATTGTCGCTTTAAGGAATTCTAAGGGATGATTGTTCCCTAGGGATAGCACAACCTGCTCGTTATACCTGCAGGGTGGTATAGACCTAAATACCATAAAACACGGCAACAAATATCATTCTACAGTACATTAGGTCACATTGCTTTGCACTTTTGCAAAGGTCAGCATGTCTAGCATTTGACTCATCTACTCCCATAGCATAGGACCGAAAATAAATCATACAAAATAACCTATTAAATACCATAGCATTCTATATCAGGTCTCAGTGATGTGGTCATAGGATAGGTCATAGGTCATAGGTCAGAGATACAGTACTGTCGGGTCTGAATGCCAAGGGTGCCATGATTGCCATCTTTTACAGATTCATTGGACAGGAAAGATTGCATTGGACAGGAAATGTGTCTTTGATGTGACTCCTCAATATAAAATGTTGATATGAAAATGTTCTGGCAGTGGTTCAGGAGTGTCTACATAATAGCCCCACCTGCTGGGACTATTCATATTGTAGATGAGTCATGTTCGCTCTGCATCTCCTTGCCGCCTCAGACCCACTCCCATTTGAGCTGCTGGGGGGGGTCATCAAAGCAAAGCAGGCTATTTTCTGTCCTCGCTCCACAATGGTGGAACACACTCCCCACCACAGTCAGGACAGCTGAAACTCTACCAATCTTCCGCCGTCGACTAAAAACACACCTCTTAAAACAATATCTAAAAAAAAGAATAAAAAATACTGTCTTTTTACTATTATGTACCTTACCACTATGCTATACTTATACTACTACAGTACCTATCACGCTAACTTGTCTATAATACTATGCACTCAGAGTGTAACACTCAAGCTCGATACTATTTGACGACCACTTAGCTGCCAGAGATGTACCCCTCCTGGTGACTAGTTCACCATCTGTAAGTCACTTTGGATAAAACAGCTAAATGACTAAATGTAAATGTTCGTTGATCTTTGTGATGTGCATCATAGACCTCCTATCTCAAGCCCCGTCCTCTTTTTTTCCATTGCAATGTGGCACAACAGTAAACTATTGATGAAGAACCATATGTCTAATTAAGATAAAGTAATCCTTTCAGACCTTATCATGTGAAGATAAGTAAGTTAGATTGAACATTCACAGTTTAAGACAGTGGAGGATCTCAGGTGATCACATCCACTCCTTTAAGTGATTGACTTACCAAATACGTGGTCTGTCCAGAAACAAACCTTCAGCGTGCAAACAAAAGCACAGAAACGTCTTGGAGAGCCCTTGTGCTTTTCCCGTATTCACCGGTGGCTCATGTTTCCCCTCCTGTTTAAAGGTTTCAGAGCAGACGGCTCGTAGTCTGAGGGGCTGGGCTGACTGATTATAAACAGAAGGCCAGAGACACTGCTAATCATTTAGCATCGCTGAGGTGATCTGCTAAAAGTAGGTTCCGGTTCCGGGTCGAGGATGGAGTAGTCGCTCATTGCCACGATGTGACTCCCGTATTTTTATATTTAGTCCTAAAAGCCTCTTTTTATATTTTCAACTCGGTTAAACCTTTTTGTATATACCCCCTTTATGTTTCTACCTATTTATTTTGGCTGCAAAAACCATAATGGCAACGAGACAACTGAGAAATGAATCCAAGAAGGACGACGCTCCCGCTGATATAACCGCCATTGCTGGGCTAATTGAAGAGCTCAGGCAGTCCTTAACCAACGAAATCAGAGCGTCCGCTGCCTCGCTCGAAACCAAACTCGATGGACGTCGGTTAACGACCATGCCGAGCGTCTGACCTCCGTGGAAGATGGCTTGAATACTTGGACTGGCAGGGTGGACGAGCTAGAGGCTAGGTGTACGGCGCTAGAAGAGAGCAATGACAAGCTAAAGGCTAAGCTAACTAACGTCGAGTCCCGGAGTCGCCGGTCTAACATTCGCATATTAGGACTGGATGAGTCCGTTCATAGCGACCGGCCCAGCGACTTTTTTGCGAAGGTACTGGTTGAAATTCTGGGGAATGAGGTCCTCCCTACGCCACCCGAACTGGACCGGTGTCACAGGGCCCTTACTGCCAAGCCAGCACCCGGTTCCAGGCCTAGAGCGGTTATTGCTTGCCTACATCACTATCGAATAAAAGAGAGGATTATCTGGGAGGCACGGAAGAGGAGAGGAACGCTGGAATACAGAGGGAAACCAGTCCTAATCTTTGAAGATTACTGTCCTGAAGTCGTGGAGCAGCGTTCCCGCTACAAAGACGTCATGGCCCCCCTCTACAAGCTAGGACTCAAGCCGTCTCTTCAGTTCCCTGCGAGACTTATCATCATGGCCGAAGACGGGGCGAGAAAACATCTTTCATCGCCTGAGGACACCGTGGACTTCTTGAAGACCCGGCATAAAGGGGCCTCAACACCGGCCTCACCAGTACCAAACGCGGTAGTAGCCTGATTTTGGGCCGTTAGCACTTCGCTATGGCTAACACACGAGCGTCATATCACTCTATATTTCTTCGTTCTTATAAATATGGTTGACTGTGTGACGTTAGGTGTCGCCTGGATGCTTAATTTTTCTCGGCGTCTGACTTAAGGGGGGGTTGGCCTGGTCTGTTTTGTATAACTATTACATAATGCCACTACATTCTTTTGTTTGTTTTTTACATCCACTATATGCCGGGGAGCTAAGCGCTAGCTTTGTTTAAATGACCTAGGACTTCTATGCGTGTCACTTACGCCTCGTCACGACTTGGCTTAATGCCTCTGTGATGCATTTTCTTTCTTTTTTTAGTGTGTGTGTGTACATATTTTTTAGGACTGGGGTCTCATGGATCCATCAGCCACGCTCTTCCAGCTACATTCTGCTAGCCACACACATGGCAAATGGTCGCGTTTGCGGCCAGAGGCGTCATCATCTGCTGTTGACCTGCTAGGCCGCTAAAATGTCAGACGAACTTTTGCACAGCGCCCTCTCCTGACACGGCGGTCTAATTGCGCTATGACAAGGCAGCATGCTACTCTGTGTGAATCATATAGGAAACAACAGACCTGTCAGCAGAGTATCACCCTCTTCCGGCCTGGACGTACTGCACACGTTTATCATGCAGTACACAGGTCATTTACCCCCCCCCCCCCTTTTTATCTTGCTATGGTTCCTGTTCTAGGTCTATTGTCTAAACCTAGCCATGTTCTTATAAGGTTTAAACTTTAATGTGAACTTTTCCATTTACTCTACGTTTTGAGGTTTTTTCTTTTTCTTTTTTTTGGTTTATGTTTGGGAGTGTGGCAAGCAGCCACTGAGAGAGTAATCTACTTATGGTAGGTTTGAGGATTTTAGGCCCTATGGTGAGTCCCTGTGTTGTTGGGGAAAGGCCCACCGGTCCTGCACCTTTATATGTTTTTTATGTATGTTTTATGTATGACTCAGGACACATGTCTACTACTGAAAATATTTGTTTTATGTATGGCTCTAGGTACATATGCTTAGTGGTTAAAATAGGTGAATTTGGTGTGCCCACAGGCCTTTTTAGGTCTGCCCTGTTTACACACCCCCTAATATTCTATGGCTATGGCTAACTCTGAGATCTTTAAGCTCTGCTCCTGGAATGTTCGAGGTCTTCAGAAACTAGCGAAAAAGGAAGGCGATTCTGACCTTTTTAAAGAAGGAGAATGTTTCTATTGCTTTATTACAAGAAACCCATATGGGACCCAACAACGCCGCTAAACTCCAAAAGAGTTGGGTGGGACAGGTCTTCGCCACAAACTATTCTACATTTAGTAGGGGAGTGGCCATACTGATCAATAAAAATCTCCCCTTTAGACTCATAACTTCCTCTTTAGATAGCCACGGTCGCTATGTGATTATCAAAGGGGTTCTTAAGGGTAAATAAATGACATTTATGAATGTATACTGTCCCCCAGGCTACTCCCCTGACTTTCTATCCAAAGTATTTACTGAATTTAATGGCCTGGCCTCTGAGAATGTTTTTGTGGGCGGAGACTTTATACCGTCTCTTGACAAACTCCCACCCAGTTCGGCTCCCACCTCTAGGCAAGCAAACATGCTCTCCTCCCTATGTACAGACATTGGATTCTCAGATGTCTGGAGAACCCTTTGCCCATCCGAACTGAAGTTCACCTTTTTTAGCGGCCCACATAAGAGCAACAGTAGAATAGACTATTTCTTCATCCCTTCCTCTAAGCTCTTTCTGGTATCGTCCTGCACAATCGGAAGTATTGTTTTATCGGATCACGCCCCTATATATCTGGTCTACTCCTTGTCAGAAGAGAGGGTGTCGTAAATTAAATTGATCAAAATGACCCGTATAAGCATTACAGGAGGGATCAAAATCATCTAGCGGTTTCTGGAAAAGGCCATAGGAGAATTCAGTCAAAGGCTAACAGTGCAACCTTTCACCCTTCACCTAGCAGCTATAGGAAAAAGCCCAGAGTACCATAAAAATAAGAACAGATCAAATGGCAAACAAATGAAACCTCTTTCCCCACACAACAAAGTGGGATGGAGGGCCCAATACTTAACTTTAAGTCAGGCCTGAAGGCCGGCACCAAAGTTCTGTTTACTTTAGCTAAACAGTCCAAACAGACCTTTCTGTATGAGGGTCGAATTCAGGGACACTTGGGTAAATCATTCGAAAAGGAAACTAGTTCACATCCCCTCTGTAAGGTCACCTTGTAACGAGCCGAAAATAGTCATGTCACTTCCTTATTGGTCAGGGAACCCAGTTCTTTCGTGTTAAGCCAATTAGGAGTCTCCGTTCTGTGACATCACGGGGCAGAGACTCGACCACTGGGTGGGGTTTGGGTGATTCCTATATTTACCACAGATCGGAGACATGGAAAAAAACGCACAGAGACCAGCAGACCACGTCGACGCACGGAGAGCATCATCTTGAGACGACCCCCAAAACCTACGCTGAAAACCTATCCAATCGAGACGTGCTGCAGATGCTGATTAGACATAGAAAAGTTGACAAGAACTTTAAGCTGTTTGGATCTTCCAATAAACGACGGCCAGACTGTCTTTGTACCTTTAGCGCCTGGCTCCGACTCCAAATCATTTATAAGACAATTGAACAGAACGTGTGAGTACAACAGCAGAGATACTATAGAGATCCACTATACGATCCTAAGACTTTAGTAGATAGATTCATTGAAAATACACGTCAAGGGCTCTGTCGAGACGTTGGCATCTTAACCCATACCTCCTCAAGGATGATAGGTTTGTCTCCTATTTCGAATCGGAATTTAAAATGTTCTACTCAAATAACTCACATTCTACGGATAACCAGTCTCTGCTCTGGGAAACATCTAAGGTCTTTTCTCGCGGACTGATTATGTCTTACGTATCATCCAAGAAACACAAGAAAAATGAACAATGCAAACGTCTTGAATCCAAACTAGCCGACCTTGAGAATCAACATGTTTCAAACCCAGCCCCGGCTGTGCTTATAGAGCTTACGGCCACCAGAACTGCGTTAAACACTCTTCTGATCCAGGACGCTGAATACTCTCTTAAATTTGCCAGACAGAGAATGTACGAACACGGTGACAAGCCTGGCAGGTGCCTAGCTAACTTGGCAAAAAAGAGGGCTGACACCCAAGTAATAGCCTCAATCTTGGACTCAAACTGGATGACTGGAAGCACTGATGGAGGGCCCGTCCGAGGACGACCTAGATAGATAGATAAACGGGGTCGGGGTCAGGTCCTTTGACACCAAAACTATTAATAAAGAGTTTGCTTCTTTCTATGCCCAACTCTATAGGATTGAACGACCCGATGGTGCTCTCTCTGACATGCAAGCTTTTTTCGCTGACTTGCACCTCCCTAAGGTATCGAAAGATCAGAACTTGCTCCTTAACGCCCCAATTACGAAGGAAGAAGCTCTGTGCGCCCTTAAGGGTATGCCATCTGGTAAGGCTCCGGGCCCGGACGGTTTCGGATGCGAATTCTATATTCTCTTGGATCCCCTGCTGGCAATGCTTAATCATTCCTCTGAGGTTGGGATATTACCCCAGTCCCTACGGGAGGCTAATATTTGCCTTCTCCTTAAAAAGGGTAAATTACCTGAAAAGTGCGCCTCCTATAGGCCTATAGCCCTACTTAATTCGGACCAAAAATTGCTCTCCAAGATCCTGTCCATGCGCCTAGAAAAAGTGCTCCCTTTCATTATTAACGAAGATCAGACTGGTTTTATTAAGGGTAGGAACTCTACCGACAACATGAGACGGTTCCTTAATATCATCCAAATGACTCATGAGATAGGTTCTGTCTCTCGACGCGGAGAAGGCATTCAACCGTGTAGAATGGCCGTATTTGTTTCTAACCCTCGCTGAATTTGGCCTAGGAAACACTTTTATTGACTGGGTCAAGGTTCTTTACAACTCACGGATGACGGCGGTTCTGACTAACAGGCTTAGGTCTAACAACTTTCCTCTACAACGGGGGAACCCCCAGGGGGACCCTCTTAGCCCGTTACTATTTGACATGGCCATAGAACCACTCGCTCAGGCCATAAGGCAGTCAGCCGCGATCTCAGGTATTAGGTGGGCGAGAGGGAGCACAAAATCACTCTTTATGCGGACAACGTACTGATCTTTATATCTAAACCTGACTCTTCCATTTCATGTCTAACCCGCATGATTTCCACATTTGGAACCTTCTCTGGGTACAAAATTTACTTTTCCAAATCCGAAGCAATGCCACTTGGGACACTTAAATCCATTCCGATCCTGCCCGAGCCCCCATTTCGCTGGTCGCCCTCCGGCTTTGTTTACTTAGGAGTATTTGTGACACCCACCTATGATACATTGTTTAAGGCCAACTTTCCCCCCCTTTTAGACACCATAAGGGCAGACTTAGTTAGATGGGCTCCTTTACCAATCTCCTGGCTGGGTAGGATAGCCCTCGTAAAAATGAACGTACTCCCCAGACTATTATACCCTCTCCAAATGATTCCAGTGCTGCTGACAAACAAGGTTATCAAGGTGCTAGAAGGCTGGCTAAGCTCATTCATTTGGAATGGGAAGAAACCGCGTCTGAAAATGGCCAAATTACAGATGGATGGTGAAGATGGAGGTCTAGACCTACCTAATATAAGACACTACCAACTAGCAGCACACCTTAGGGTGCTTGTCGGTTGGTTCAGATCAGACCCACTATCAATCTGGCTAGACATTGAATCCTCGCAATCTAAGTCCCCCCTCTGGAACCTACTATTTATCAAAGACTTTAAGTCTGTTAGGAAAATATGCTCTAACCCCATCACACTATGCTCCGTCAAGGCCTGGAAGACTGTCCGTAAGGTGGAGGGCCGAGCTAATCTGACCTCTCCTATTACCCCGATCGTAGGCAATCCTGACTTTAAGCCAGACCTAATTGGCGGCGGCTTCAAGACCTGGCATACGCAGGGCATAACTAACCTTGGCGACTTGTTTGATGGCCAGACCCTAATGTCCTTTCTACAGCTGCAGCAGCGATATGGTCTATTGAAAACGGAATTTTTTAAATACTTACAAATTAGGCAGTTTATCACCAAGGACACCTCACTGGTAATTAACAGTTCCACCTCGCAGGTGGAGAAAGCCCTCTCCTTGCAGATTCCTAAAAAACAAATATCTATTTTCTATAGTACTCTAAACCTTAATTCATCTTTATCTTCCCTTGTCACTAAACAGTCCTGGGAAAAAGATTTAGACATAGAGATTACGGAAGAGGACTGGCAGGATGCATGGACCTATGCAAAAAGAATCTCGGTTTGCAACCGCACCAAGTCTATTCAAGTTAACCCCTGCCCTTAAAAGTAAAATAGATCCCAATGCGTCCCCACTCTGCTTTAAATGCAAGATAGAGATTGGAAACCACATCCATTGCTTTTGGTCCTGTGTAAAGCTCCAGAGCTATTGGTTCGACATCGTAGAGGAACTATCTGATATATTCCAGACCCCCATCGAACTGGATCCCCTGTGCCTCTTACTAGGCCTCCCAGATATTCATATTGCCAACTTCAAACATAGGAGACTGTTCAATCTGTTGACATTTGCTGCTAGGAAAAACATTATTTTATTCTGGATCAAGGACGAGGTCCCATCAAAGAGATCATGGCACAACATTATTATGGACTGTATTCCTTGTGAATACATCACATGTATGCTGCACTCCAAGTTGGACACTTTTTATGAAATATGGGACCCATATCTATCTCATATTGGACCTGCGCTATCCGCCACTGTACTCAGCGGGTTTCCTCATTACTCTTAGCCTCACTAGATATCACTACTGTCTTGTGTGTGGGTGCTTTGTGTCGTTGCAGAGGGTATCATAATGTATTTAAAAGTACATGCTGTATCAGTCCACTGGGTGCTATCATTGGCCAGGAGCCGACTCGCTAATCGCCACTATTGCTATATATACATTGTATAACATATGAAGCCATCTGAGCCATGTTTTTCTTGTTTGTCTTTTGTCATGTCTGTTAATGTACTTTTATAGTTTATATTAAGTCTTTATTATGCTTATTGTTGTTATTGTTGTTAGTGCTAGTGTTGTTAGTGTCTTTGTTATTAAGTCTACTGTATTGTGAAGTCTTGTTCTATGTATGTTTTGAAAAAGGAAAATAAAAACATTTATAAAAAATTAAAATAAAAGTGTGAAAAGTACCCAGAAATTATACTTAAGTGAAAGTATGGGTACCGTCTCAAAATCGTACTCAAGTAAAAGTCAGAGTATCTGGCTAAACTTTGGCGACCCCTAGTGGCTCGGGTCTGCATATTTCGATACAATATATATATCGAATTGAAGGTTTATTTGTTGCCTGTCGATAGCGACAACATCCGACAAAATCCATTCAGCGGTTCTCGAGTTACATTCCGGTATTTGAGGCTTGTGCAAAGTACACGGTATTGCGCATAATACCACTCCCGACTCTGGCTGCAGTAGTTCCGTCAATCTAGATCCGATCTCGAAAATGATTGTGGATCGTTGTAGCCAATGAGTGTGGCTTCCAATGATACCCCATGTGGGAATGTGTGTCTTTAAGAGGAAGCCAAATGAATTGAAGTCTATGAGAAAACTGAGTTTTTCTTTGTACACAGTTGACCAAAATCACTCCTAATCACTCATTTCTGAATGGATCTTTATGAAATTTGGATATGTACTACATAAGGCTTCAGGCTATGGCTCCGTCAGAATTTGTAAGCCATACCACCTTCTGGGGAAATACTACCTCTGGACTACTAACTACTACAGAAAAACTTGAGTAACACGTTTTTTTACAACTCAAGTTCAGACCTATGTAACTCTATTACGTTAGCACTAAAAGTGAATTTATTTTCTGGAATCAGAAACATCAGAATGTCATCTTTCAAAAGAGACCAAGCTCATGCATGTGCTATAAGTATAAAGTATGTTGTTTTGGTTTGCAAAAAAAGTATGCAGTCTTCAAGTTCAAGTAAAAAAATTGCCACTTTTCTGCCCGCTTGTTAAGAGGTTTTAAGTATTGTAACGAAGTACAATTACTCAAGTACTTTACACCCCTGCTAAGAAGCGATGAGGTCAGTGCTCTGTGAGTCACCTCTGACGACAGCCAGAGAGCGGAAAGTAAAAAAAATATTGCCCCGCGCACTCTGATATATGGCTCTCCCAGGCCGGTGACAGGTTCACCCAGAGGGGCCTTTGTCAATCAGGTTCCTGAGCAGGTGTTAATCTTCCACGCAAGGCACCACATTACTGTTCTAATTCTGCACACTGCTCCGAGCAAAAGACATTAGATACCAAATTCAGATTTTCCCATTACTTCTCCCACACTGACTTGATAGCAGCGTGCCATGATTGGTTGGCGGCTCCTCACACAGAGCTAATATAGGATTATGATATTAGTATTCACATCAAGAGTCAGAATGACTGTATCCACCGTGTTTTTCTGTAGACCTACAGTCGTATGGAGCGACGTTAAGACTGTTCATGAATATATGAGGGGAAAAGGCAGACCCAGATGATACGGTACATCTGTAATGTGTTCATGTTAGCTTAATGTACTGTAACCTGTCAGATGTTGTTTAACTGTGACATGACTCGTATATACTGTACATTAAACGAGGACATGAGGTCAAGTAAATTACACTCGTTAATATTTAAAATATTATCATTAGGATTAGAGTAAATTGGAGTGCAATGAAATAAGGTTGGCATCTAACAAGAGTGCAAAGGAGCGGTAAAGTGCATTGCAGTATACAGTATAACATGTGTATTTATGGAGTATATATGAGAATACTACGGAGTAAATATGATACGCTTGTGTATGTACACTATTACATATATATAGTGGAACGAGTATGAATATGCTACGATAATAAAATACTCTAGCCAGTGGTTTGAATAATATTATATTATATTTATATAAAGGATGTGACTCTGGATGGATGGATAGATAGATCATAGAGATCATTCTCTATCACATCTCTACAGTCATAGGAGTAGCCTGAAGGGCCCATCTGCTACGCTCAGCATCTGTTAACAAGTCCTGTGATTCTCCTGGTTTAATGGGTCTCAAGATCAACCAGCCTTACAGATATCAAAACACCGCTATTGTGGTTGCATGCCAGACCACAAACCCTCCCTTTGCAGGCATTCGAATTGGGGAAATTCCACTAACGTGTTGAACATCACTCTAAGAGCCAACTACATGAGAAACCGCCTCCGTCAGTCCTTTGTGTCCTTGACTTGACTTGACTTGACTTGACTTGACTTGACACACACACACACACACACACACACACACACACACACACACACACACACACACACACACACACACACACACACACACACACACACACACACACACACACACACACACACACACACACACACACACACACACACACACACACACACACACACACACACAAGCACATGCACACGCACACACACATGCACACACACAAGCAACACACAGAAAACATCTCTCACCTCAGCATCTCTTTCTGCCGTAGCTTTCACTCATCTTGTGCAAAAAACTATAATTTCCACGGATTTGATTTCAGAGTAGGTGATGAATTAGCAATAATCCACTTGATAAAGTCAAATTGGATGCAACCGAATAAAATCACGGTTTGAGTCGAGTGGAAAACGGATGACAAGCTTTTAAAAGCGAAAGTAAATAAAAACACAATTAGGTACAACTGAAGGTTAAATATTGTG